>NC_056732.1:1850716131-1850753972 GCF_019279795.1 Protopterus annectens | reverse complement strand
GAGTATGTGGTATCACTTACTATTAGCTCTGGGTAGTGCTGGGCTTTGCTCCTGAGTATGTTGTATCACTTACTATTAGCTCTGTGCAGTAATAGGCATTGTTTATAAGTAGGTGGTATCGCTTACTATTAGCTGTGTGCAGTGCTGGGCTTTGTTCCTGAGTATGTGATATCGCTTAATATTAGGTCTGCGAAGAGCTGTGCATTGTTCCAGAGTATGTGTATTCACTTAATATTAGGTATGTGCAGTGCTGGGCAGTGTTCCTGAGTATGTGATATCATTTACTATTAGGTCTGTGCAGTGCTGTGCATTGTTCCTGAGTATGCGATGTCACTTACTATTAGCTCTGTGCAGTGCTGGGCATAGTTCCTGAGTAGCAGGTATCACTTACTATTAGCTCTGTGCAGTGCTGGGCATTGTTCCTGAGTAAGTGATATCACTTACTATTAGCTTTGTGAAGTACTGGGCATTATTCCTGAGTATGTGATATCACTTAGTATTACATATGTGCAGTGCCGGTGTTTGTTCCTGAGTATGTGGTATCACTTACTATTAGCTCTGTGCACTGTTGGGCTTTTATCCTGAGTATGTGGTATCAATTACTATTAGGTCTCTGTAGTGCTGGACTTTGCTCCTCACTATGTGGGATCATAGGTTCATAGGTTCATAGGTGCATACTAGGCTATCTGCCCTAGTGCATTTATAAGCCTAGCCAGAATGTGTTTGGCTTTCGCCACCCATTTTAAATTTATTTTGCTATGCCCTTTTTCGAGGTTAGTATACTGTGCCTCTAACAGTGACACAGAAGTGATACGGTAAACCTACGATCTCCCATCCACTCATCAAGATTCCTCTTGAAGAGAGTCAATGAGGGACTCTGCCTAACCTGGACTGGGATTTTATTCCAGAGTGAAGGGAGCCCCTAGGTTATGAATCTGTCCCTCCAGCATGTCCTATTTATTTCAGTGCTGAGGTTCAAGTCTCGAGCGTGTAGCTCAATGGGATTTGGATTTTCTGAGGTGCAGCATGTCCATTAATTCCGGGTTGGATATGGCTTTATACGTCAGGCACAGATCGCCTCTGAACAGGCGGTATGCCACTGAGTAGAGCTGGAGTTTCTTTAACCGGGCAGCATATGGCATCTGTTTGAGCCCTTTGATCCTCTTGGTGAGGTACTTTTGGGGTCTTTCCAGTTGCTGCAGGAGTCTGGTAAGGTACATCCCAAAAGGGCATTGTACTCAATTATGGGCCTGATGAGGGATGAGTAAAGAGGCACGATGACCTCCCCTGATCTAGATGTGAATCCTTCATGACTAGGTGGGCTATATAAAATGTTTTTCTAACCACTTTGGCCACGTGGTTGTCAAATGAGAGATTGCTATCAACTTGGGTCCCCAGGTCCCTAATTACTTCTTCTGTACTTAATGGATTTCCACCTATGTGGTAATTTGTGGGCACTTTGTTTTTGCCAAAGGGGATGACTACACACTTTTGGCATTTAGCTTGAGGCCATGGCTCTGGCACCAGTTGTCTGTTTTATGAGGCCCTTTTGGAGGATGCTTGTGTCGGCTGGAGAGTCGATTATGGCTTCCAGTTTGCAGTCATCTCATGAACTTGGTCAGCCACAGTCCTTCCGTGTTTGCCTGTACCTCCGAGAAATATATACCGAACAAGAGAGGTCCCAGGACTGAGCCTTGTGGGACACCACTTGTAACTGGTTTGGAGTCTGACATGGTTCCAGCAATTCTAACCATGTGGGTTCTGTCCTTGAGCCAGTTTGCAATCCATCTAGTGACATAGGGTTTATATTTAAGCTGGTGAGCTTATCTATAATGCCCGAAAGGGTATTGTGTCGAAGGCTTTTGCGAGGTCCAGGTAGGCTGTGTGGACCACCTTCCCTCCAATAGCCTTGGTGACTGTTTCAAAGAAATCAACCAAGTTTAAGAGGCAGGATCTGCCCTTAACAAAGCCGAACTCGGTAGGATCCAGTGTTTGTAGGTCCCAATATCTTTATTTATGAGGTCCATGATGATCCTTTCCATAGCTTTGCAGACCAAGCTAGTCAGGCTTATGGGGCGATAGTTTCCAGGATCCGCTGAGGCACCACCTTTATGGAGAGGGGCCACTGTTGCTGTACGCCACTTTGGGCACATATCCTGTAGTAAGGCTGAGATTGAACAGTAATTTTATGTTTGGGTTTAGCTCTTTTTGAGTTCATGTAGGATTTGGCCGGACACCATCTGGTCCCATTAATGCTGTGTTTTTGCTTTGGAGAGGGCTCTTACCTGAGCATCTGAGATGTCAGGGGCAGCACTCTGCTGATAGATATTTGCCCTTTGGTGGGAGGATGTTGGCAATGTCGGTGGGTTTGGTGTATTTTTGTCATTTTGTTCTAATTCTGAGCATATCTGCGTATTACCACTCAGTTTCCTAAAATAACTAAAGAGCGTCTTGTGCTTATCCTTAGTGATCTGTGCAATTTTTCTCGACGCTGGCCTTAGACAATTTTATGTACCCGTAGTTTTTGCTAATACTGATCAGTGATGCCTTCCTTTTGGGATTTTGCTTTATCATTTAGTAGCTTCCTCCTTCTATTGTATAGTTTGTTTATGGTTGGGGTCCACCAGACAGGATGTCTGCCTTTGGAGGATTGGGTCTTGGTTTTATTTGGGATCACATGATCCATGCATTCCTGAAGGTGTTCATAGAATGCGCTATAAAGGATTCTCGGTCTGGGCAGATTTTCCACAGGCCGGGGCTTTGAAGGATTCCACCTCAGTTTTGAGGAGTGTAAAATTTGCTTTAGAGAAGTTTTTCACTGTGGTTTTCTGGGCAGGGGTGGGGTCAGGATGTGAATATCCAGTGAGATTAGTTTATGGTCTGATCTTACCAGTGAGGGATACACTTCTGGTCTGGAGCATAGAGTCCCCATGTTGGTGATGATCAGGTCCAGTATGTTTTCCCCTCTTGTGGGAGTGGTAACAAGTTGTTCCATAGTATTTGAGTTTATAAATTCTAGGAACCTTTGGGCTAGGGTGTTGGAGCTAGAGTAATGCTCCCAGTCTATGTTTGGGTAGTTGAAGTCGCCAATATAATGGTGTTTGGAGAGACCTTCATATTTTCCAGTGTTCTCAGGAAGGCCGAGTGGGGTTCCTGGGTTTGGGAGGGTGGTCTGTAGCAGGCTATAAACTGGAAGGCAGTTTTACCCACTGTTAGTTGCACATGGATAGTCTCTGATGCTTCGTGCTTTGCATCACTTTTAATCACTTACTATTACCTCTGTGCATCACTAGGCATTGCTCCTGAGTATGTGATATCACTTACTGTTAGGTCTGTGCAGTTCTGGGCATTGATCCTGAGTATGCAATATCACTTACTATTAGGTCTGTGCAGTTTTGGGCATTGATCTTGAGCATGTGTGATCCTGAGTATGTGATATCACTTACTATTATCTCTGTGCAGTGATAGGCATTGTTCATGAGTAGGTGGTATCACTTACTATTAGGTGTGTGCAGTTCTGGGCATTAATCCTGAGTATGTGATATCACTTACTATTAGGTCTGTGCAGTTCTGGACATTGATCCTGTGCATGTGTGATCCTGAGTATGTGATATCACTTACTGTTAGGTCTGTGCATCACTGGGCATTGCTCCTTAGTATGTGATATCACTTACTATTAGGTCTGTGCAGTTCTGGGCATTAATCCTGAGTATGTGATATCACTTACTATTAGGTCTGTGCAGTTCTGGACATTGATCCTGAGCATGTGTGATCCTGAGTATGTGATATCACTTACTATTATCTCTGTGCAGTGATAGGCATTGTTCATGAGTATGTGGTATCACTTACTATTAGGTGTGTGCAGTGCTGGGCTTTGTTCCTGAGTATGTGATATCACTTACTATTAGGTCTGTGCAGTGCTGAGCATTGTTCCTGAGTATGTGATGTCACTTACTATTAGCTCTGTGCAGTGCTGGGCATAGTTCCTGAGTAGCAGGTATCACTTACTATTAGCTCTGTGCAGTGCTGGGCATTGTTCCTGAGTAACTGATATCACTTACTATTAGTTCTGTGAAGTACTGGGCATTGTTCCTGAATATGTGATACCACTTAGTATTATATATGTGCAGTGCTGGTGATTGTTCCTGAGTATGTGGTATCACTTACTATTAGCTCTGTGCACTGCTGGGCTTTGATCCCGAGTGTGGTTTCACTTACTATTAGCTCTCTGTAGTGCTGGGCTTTGCTCCTCAGTATGTGGTATCATTTACTATTATCTCTGTGCAGTACTGGGCATTGTTCCTGAGTATGTGATATCACTTACTATTAGGTTTGTGCGGTTCTGGGCATTGATCCTGAGTATGCAATATCACTTATTATTAGGTCTGTGCAGTTCCCAGCATTGATCCTGACTATGTGATATGACTTACTATTAGCTCTGTGCAGTGCTAGGCATTGTTCCTGAGTAGGTCTTATCAATTATTTTTAGCTCTGTGCAGTGCTCGCTTTTTTTCCTGAGTATATGATATCACTTACTATTAGCTCTGTGCAGTGCTGGGCATTGTTCCTGAGTATAGGATATCACTTACTATTAGCTTTGTGTCATGCTGGGCATCATTCCTGAGTATGTGGTACCACTTAGTCATAGCTCTGAGCAGTCCTGGGAATTTTTCATGAATATATGATATCACTTATAATTAGCTCTGTGCAGAGCTGGGCATTGTTCCCGAGTATGTGGTATCACTTAATATTAGCTCTGTGCAGTGCTAAACATTTTTCCTGAGTAGGTGATATCATGTACTATTAGCTGTGTGCAGTGCTGGGCATTGTTCCTAAGTATGCAATATAGTTTACTATTCTCTCAGTGCACTTTGTTCCGGAGTATGTGACATCACTTCCTACTAGCTGTGCACAGTGTGGGCATTGTTTCTGAGTATGTGATTTCACTTACTATTAGGTCTGTGCAGTGCTAGGCATTGTTCCTGAGTATGTGATATCACATACTATTAACTCTCTGCAGTGCTGGCATTTTTTTCATGTAGGTGATATTACTTACTTTTAGATCTGTGCCATGGTGGGCACTGTTCCTGAGTAGGTAGTATCACTTACTATTAGCTCTGTGCAGTGATAGGCATTGTTCATGAGTAGGTGGTATCGCTTACTATTAGCTGTGTGCAGTGCTGGACTTTGTTCCTGAGTATGTGATATCATTTACTATTAGGTCTGCGAAGAGCTGTGCATTGTTCCAGTGTATGTGTAATCACTTAATATTAGGTATGTGCAGTGCTAGGCATTGTTCCTGAGTATGTGATATCACTTACTACTAGGTCTGTGCAGTGCTGGGCATTGTTCCTGAGCATGTGATGTCACTTACTATTAGCTCTGTGCAGTGCTGGATATTGCTAATGAGTATGCAATATCACTTACTATTAGCTCTGTGCAGTGCTAGGCATTCTTCCTGAGTAGGTGATATAATTTAGTATTACCTCTGTGCAATGCTGGGCATTGTTCCTGAGTGTGTAGTATCACTTACTATTAGCTTTGCGCACTGCTGGGCTTTGTTCCTGAGTATGTGATATCCCTTACTATTAGGTTTGTGCAGTGCTGGACATTGTTACTGAGTATGAGATATCACATACTATTAGGTCTGTGCAGTGTGGGGCATTGTTTATGAGTATGTGATATCACTTACTATTAGCTCTGTGCAGTGTTAGGCATTATCCCTAAGTAGCTGATATCATTTTGTACTAGCTCTGTCCAACACTTGGCACTGTTCCTGAGAATGTGGTATCACTTACTATTACCTCTGTACTCTATCCAGTGCTAGGCATTGTTCCTGAGTAGGTGGAATCCCTTACTATTAGCTCTGTGTACTGCTAGTCATTGATCCTGAGCATGTGATATTACTTACTGTTAGCTCTGTGTAGTGCTAGCCATTGTTCCTGAGTAGGTGGTATCAACAACTATTAGCTCTGTGCAGTGCTGGGCTTGGTTCCGTATTATGTGATATCCACTTTCCTAGGGGTTGGGAAGGTGGCCTAATGGTTAAGGTGTTTACCTTACAAACACAAGGTGCAGGGTTTGATTCTCACAAGGGATAATTGGCTAGGCTTAAAATGGCTCACAAGAGCAGATAGCTTAGTATGAACCTATGAGCTATGAATCTATGAACCTATGTGATATCACATACTATTAGGTCTGTGTAGTGCTGAAAAATTGTCCTGAGTATGTGATATAACTTAATATTAGCTCTGTGCAGTGCTGGGCATTGTTCCCGAGTATGTGATATCACCTACTATTACCTCTGTGCAGTGCTGGGCATTGCTTCTGAGTATGTGATATCACCTACTATTACCTCTGTGCAGTGCTGGGCTTTGTTCCTGAGTATGTGGTATCACTTATTATTAGCTCTGTGCAGTGCTGGGCATTGTTCCTGAGTATGTGATATCACCTACTATTACCTCTGTGCAGTGCTGGGCATTGCTTCTGAGTATGTGATATCACCTACTATTACCTCTGTGCAGTGCTGGGCTTTGTTCCTGAGAATGTGGTATCACTTTCTCTTAGTTCTGTGCACTGTTGGGCTTAGTTTCTGAGTATATGGTATCACTTACTATTCGCTATGTCTTACGATAGGCATTTTTCCTGAGTAGATGATATCACTTAGTATTAGCTCTGTACAGTCCTGAGCATTGTTCCTGAGTATGTGATATCACTTACTATTAGTTCTGTGCAGTGCTGGGCATTGTTCCTGAACATGGGATATTGCTTAATATTTGGTCTGTGTAGTGCTAGGTATTGTTGCTGAGTATGTAGCTTGTGTACTATTAGCTCTGTGCAGTGCTGGACATTGTTGCTGAGTAGGTGGCATCACTTACTATTAGCTCTGTGCAGTGCTGGGCTTTATTCCTGCCTATGTGACATCACTTATTATTAGCTCTGTGGAGTGTTGGGCATTGTTCCTAAGTATGTGATATCACTTCCTATTAGCTTTGGGTGTGCTAGGCATTGTTCCTGAGTAGGTGATATCAATTACTATTAGCTCTCCGTTGGGCTGGGCATTGTTCCTGGGTGTGTGGTATCACTTACTATTACCTCTGTGAAGGGCTTGAAATGGTTCCTGAGAATGTTATATCACTTACTAATAGCTCTGTGCAGTGCTGGGCTTTGTTCCTGAGTATGTGATATCACTTACTATTAGCTCTGTGCAGTGCTGGTCATTGTTCATTAGTATGTCATATCATGTCCTATTAGCTCTGTGTAGTGCTGGGCATTGTTGCTGAGTAGGGGTTAACACCAAATATTAGCTCTATGCAGTGCTGCACATTGTTCCTGAATAGGTGATGTCACATACTATTAGCTCTCTGCAGTGCTGGGCATTGTTCCTGGGTAGGTGTTAGCACCTATTATTAGCTCTGTGCTGTGCTGGGCATTGTTCCTGAGTATGTGATATCACTTACTGTTAGGTCTGTGTAGTGCTGGGCATCGTTTCTGGGTAGGTAATATCACTTACTATTAACTCTGTGCAGTGCTGGGCATTTTCCCTGAATAGGTGATATCACTTACTATTACATATGTGTCATGCTGGCCATTGTTTCTGAGTATGTATTATCACTTACTATTAGCTCTGTGCAGTGCTGGGAATTGTTCCTGAGTATGTGATATCACTTACTATTAGCTCTGTGCAGTGCTGGGCATTGTTCCTGAGTATGTGATATCACTTACTATTAGCTCTGTACAGTGTTGGGCATTGTTGCTGAGTATATGATATCACTTACTATACACTCTATGCTGTGCTGGGCATTCTTCCTGAGTATGTAATATCACTTACTATTAGCACTGTGCAGTGCTGAGCAATGCTACTGAGTATGTGATATCACTCACTATTAGCTCTGTGCAGTGTTGGGCATTATACCTGTCTAGGAGGCATAATTCACTATTAGCTCTGTGCAGTGCTAGGCATTGTTCCTGAGTAGGTGATATCACTTCTAGCTGTGTGAGGTGTTGGGCATTGTTCTTGAGAAGGTGGTACCGCTTACTATTAGCTCTGTGCAGCGCTGGACTTTGTTTCTGAGTATGGGATATCACTTAGTATTAGCTCTGTGCCATGCTGGGCATTGTTCCTGAGTATGTGATATCGCTTACTGTTAGCTGTGTGCAATGCTAAGTATTGTTCTGGAATAGATTATATCAATTACTATTAGCTCTGTGCAGTGCTGGGCATTATCCTGAATATGTGATATCACTTGCTATTAGCTCTTTGTAGGGAAGGTCATTTGTTCTGAATCTCTGATATCACTTACTATTAGCTCTGTGCAGTGCTGGGCATTGTTCCTGAGAATGTGATATCACTTACTATTATCTCTGTGCAGTGCTGGGCATTGTTCCTGAATATGGGATATCGCTTAATATTTGGTCTGTGCAGTGCTAGGCATTGTTGCTGAGTATGTTGTTCGCTTACTATTAGCTTTGTGCAATGCTGGACATTGTTGCTGAGTAGGTGGCATCACTTACTATTAGCTCTGTGCAGTGCTGGGCATTATTCCTGCCTATGTGACATCACTTATTATTAGCTCTGTGGAGTGCTGGGCATTGTTCCTAAGTATGTGATATCACTTCCTATTAGCTTTGGGTGTGCTAGGCATTGGGCTGGGCATTGTTCCTGGGTGTGTGATATCACTTACTATTACCTCTGTGACGGGCTTGAAATTGTTCCTGAGTATGTGATATCACTTACTATTAGCTCTGTATCGTGCTAGGCATTGTTCCCGAGTAGAAGGAATCACTTGCGATTAGCTCTGTTCAGTGCTGGGCATTGTTCCTGAGTATGTGATATCACTTAATATTATCTCTGTGCAGTGTTGGCCATTGTTCCTGAGTATGTGATATCACTTACTATTAGGTCAGTGCAGCACTGGGTATTGTTTGCAAGTATGTGATATCACTTACTATTAGGTCTGTTTAGTGTTGGCCATTCTGCCTGAGTATGTGATGTCACTTACTATTAGGTATGTGCAGTGCTAGGCATTGTTCCTGAGTATATGATATCACTTACTATTAGCTCTATGCAGAACTTGGCATTGTTCCTGAGTATGTGATATCACTTACTATTAACTCTGTGCAATACTGGGCATTGTTCCTGAGTATGGGATATCACTTACTATTAGCTCTGGGCAGTGCTGGGCTTTGCTCCTGAGTATGTTGTATCACTTCTTATTAGCTCTGTGCAGTGTTGGGCATTGTTCCTGAGTATATGATATCACTTACTATTAGGATTGTGTAGCACTGGGCATTGTTCCTGAGTATGTGGTATCACTTACTGTTAGCTCTGTGTATTGCTGGGCATTGTTCCTGAGTATGTGGTATCACTTACTATTAGCTCTGGGTAGTGCTGGGCTTTGCTCCTGAGTGTGTTGTATCACTTGCTATTAGCTCTGTGCAGTGATAGGCATTGTTCATAAGTAGGTGGTATCGCTCACTATTAGCTGTGTGCAGTGCTGGGCTTTGTTCCTGAGTATGTGATATCGCTTACTATTAGGTCTGCGAAGAGCTGTGCATTGTTCCAGAGTATGTGTAATCACTTAATATTAGGTATGTGCAGTGCTGGGCTTTGTTCCTGAGTATGTGATATCCCTTATTATTAGCTTTGAGCAATGCTGGACACTGTTACTGAGTATGTCTTATCACAATACTATTAACTCTGTCCATATATATTGCTTGGCATTGTTCCTTATTATGTGATATCACATACTATTTGGTCTGTGCAGTGCGGAGCATTGTTCCTGAGTATGTGATATCACTTACTATTAGCTCTGTGCAGTGTTAGGCATTGTCCCTAAGTAGCTTATATGATTTAGTAATAGCTCTGTCCAGCACTGGACACTGTTCCTGAGTATGTGGTATCACTTACTATTAGCTCTGTGCAGTGCTAGGCTTTGTTCCTGAGTATGTGATATCACTTACTATTAGCTCTGTGTAATGCTGGGCTTTGTTCTTGAGTGTATGGTATCACTTAGTATTAGCTCTCTGCTGTGCTAGGCATTGTTCCTGAGTAGTTGATATCCCTTATATTAGCTCTATCCAGTGCTAGGCATTGTTCCTGAGTAGGTGGTATCGCTTATATTAACTCTGTGTACCGCTAGTCATTGATCCTGAGCATGTGATATTACTTACTGTTAGCTCTGTGTAGTGCTAGCCATTGTTCCTGAGTAGGTGGTATCAATAACTATTAGCTCTGTGCAGTGCTGGGCTTGGTTCCTTAGTATGTGATATCACATACTATTAGGTCTGTGCAGTGCTGAAAAATTTTCCTGAGTATGTGATATCACCTACTATTACCTCTGTGCAGTGCTGGGCTTTGTTCCTGAGTATGTGGTATCACTTACTATTAGCTCTGTGCAGTGCTGGGCATTGTTCCTGAGTATGTGATATCACCTACGATTACCTCTGTGCAGTGCTGGGCATTGTTCCTGAGTATGTGGTATCACTTACTGTTAGTTCTGTGCACTGCTGAGCTTAGTTCCTGAGTATATGGTATAACTTACTATTAGCTATGTCTTATGATAGGCATTTTTCCTGAGTAGATGATATCACTTAGTATTAACTCTGTACAGTCCTGGGCATTGTTCCTGAGTATGTGATATCACTTACTATTATCTCTGTGCAGTGCTGGGCATTGTTCCTGAATATGGGATATCGCTTAATATTTGGTCTGTGCAGTGCTAGGCATTGTTGCTGAGTATGTAGTTCGCTTACTATTAGCTTTGTGCAATGCTGGACATTGTTGCTGAGTAGGTGGCATCACTTACTATTAGCTCTGTGCAGTGCTGGGCATTATTCCTGCCTATGTGACATCACTTATTATTAGCTCTGTGGAGTGCTGGGCATTGTTCCTAAGTATGTGATATCACTTCCTATTAGCTTTGGGTGTGCTAGGCATTGGGCTGGGCATTGTTCCTGGGTGTGTGATATCACTTACTATTACCTCTGTGACGGGCTTGAAATTGTTCCTGAGTATGTGATATCACTTACTATTAGCTCTGTACAGTGCTGGAAATTGTTCCTGAGTATGTGGTATCACTTACTATTAGCTATGTGCAGTGCTGGGCGTTGTTCCTGAGTATGTGATATTACTTAGTATTAGCTCTGTGCAGTGCTGAGAATTGGTCCTGAGTATGTGATATCAATTACTATTAGCTCTGTGCAGTGCTGAACATTGTTCCAGAGTAAGTGCTATCACTTACTAGTAGCTCAATGCAATGCTAGGCATTGTTCCTGGGTAGGTGATAGCACTTAATATTAATTCGGTGTAGTGCTGGCATTGTTCCTGTGTATGTAATATCACCTACTATTAGGTCTGTGCAGTGTTGGTCATTTTTCCTGAGTATGTGATATCACTTACTATTTGGTCTGTGCAGTGCTGGGCATTTTGCTAAGTTTCTAATATCACTTATGATTAGATCTGTGCATTGCTGGGCATTGTTCCTGAGTAACTGATGTCACTTACTATTCCTCTGTACCGTGCTGGGCATTGTTCCCGAGTAGAAGGAATCACTTGCGATTAGCTCTGTTCAGTGCTGGGCATTGTTCCTGAGTATGTGATATCACTTAATATTATCTCTGTGCAGTGTTGGCCATTGTTCCTGAGTATGTGATATCACTTACTATTAGGTCAGTGCAGCACTGGGTATTGTTTGCAAGTATGTGATATCACTTACTATTAGGTCTGTTTAGTGTTGGCCATTCTGCCTGAGTATGTGATGTCACTTACTATTAGGTATGTGCAGTGCTAGGCATTGTTCCTGAGTATATGATATCACTTACTATTAGCTCTATGCAGAACTTGGCATTGTTCCTGAGTATGTGATATCACTTACTATTAACTCTGTGCAATACTGGGATTGTTCCTGAGTATGGGATATCACTTACTATTAGCTCTGGGCAGTGCTGGGCTTTGCTCCTGAGTATGTTGTATCACTTCTTATTAGCTCTGTGCAGTGTTGGGCATTGTTCCTGAGTATATGATATCACTTACTATTAGGATTGTGTAGCACTGGGCATTGTTCCTGAGTATGTGGTATCACTTACTGTTAGCTCTGTGTATTGCTGGGCATTGTTCCTGAGTATGTGGTATCACTTACTATTAGCTCTGGGTAGTGCTGGGCTTTGCTCCTGAGTATGTTGTATCACTTACTATTAGCTCTGTGCAGTGATAGGCATTGTTCATAAGTAGGTGGTATCGCTCACTATTAGCTGTGTGCAGTGCTGGGCTTTGTTCCTGAGTATGTGATATCGCTTACTATTAGGTCTGCGAAGAGCTGTGCATTGTTCCAGAGTATGTGTAATCACTTAATATTAGGTATGTGCAGTGCTGGGCTTTGTTCCTGAGTATGTGATATCCCTTATTATTAGCTTTGAGCAATGCTGGACACTGTTACTGAGTATGTCTTATCACAATACTATTAACTCTGTCCATATATATTGCTTGGCATTGTTCCTTATTATGTGATATCACATACTATTTGGTCTGTGCAGTGCGGAGCATTGTTCCTGAGTATGTGATATCACTTACTATTAGCTCTGTGCAGTGTTAGGCATTGTCCCTAAGTAGCTTATATGATTTAGTAATAGCTCTGTCCAGCACTGGACACTGTTCCTGAGTATGTGGTATCACTTACTATTAGCTCTGTGCAGTGCTAGGCTTTGTTCCTGAGTATGTGATATCACTTACTATTAGCTCTGTGTAATGCTGGGCTTTGTTCTTGAGTGTATGGTATCACTTAGTATTAGCTCTCTGCTGTGCTAGGCATTGTTCCTGAGTAGTTGATATCCCTTATATTAGCTCTATCCAGTGCTAGGCATTGTTCCTGAGTAGGTGGTATCGCTTATATTAACTCTGTGTACCGCTAGTCATTGATCCTGAGCATGTGATATTACTTACTGTTAGCTCTGTGTAGTGCTAGCCGTTGTTCCTGAGTAGGTGGCATCAATAACTATTAGCTCTGTGCAGTGCTGGGCTTGGTTCCTTAGTATGTGATATCACATACTATTAGGTCTGTGCAGTGCTGAAAAATTTTCCTGAGTATGTGATATCACCTACTATTACCTCTGTGCAGTGCTGGGCTTTGTTCCTGAGTATGTGGTATCACTTACTATTAGCTCTGTGCAGTGCTGGGCATTGTTCCTGAGTATGTGATATCACCTACGATTACCTCTGTGCAGTGCTGGGCATTGTTCCTGAGTATGTGGTATCACTTACTGTTAGTTCTGTGCACTGCTGAGCTTAGTTCCTGAGTATATGGTATAACTTACTATTAGCTATGTCTTATGATAGGCATTTTTCCTGAGTAGATGATATCACTTAGTATTAACTCTGTACAGTCCTGGGCATTGTTCCTGAGTATGTGATATCACTTACTATTATCTCTGTGCAGTGCTGGGCATTGTTCCTGAATATGGGATATCGCTTAATATTTGGTCTGTGCAGTGCTAGGCATTGTTGCTGAGTATGTAGTTCGCTTACTATTAGCTTTGTGCAATGCTGGACATTGTTGCTGAGTAGGTGGCATCACTTACTATTAGCTCTGTGCAGTGCTGGGCATTATTCCTGCCTATGTGACATCACTTATTATTAGCTCTGTGGAGTGCTGGGCATTGTTCCTAAGTATGTGATATCACTTCCTATTAGCTTTGGGTGTGCTAGGCATTGGGCTGGGCATTGTTCCTGGGTGTGTGATATCACTTACTATTACCTCTGTGACGGGCTTGAAATTGTTCCTGAGTATGTGATATCACTTACTATTAGCTCTGTACAGTGCTGGAAATTGTTCCTGAGTATGTGGTATCACTTACTATTAGCTATGTGCAGTGCTGGGCGTTGTTCCTGAGTATGTGATATTACTTAGTATTAGCTCTGTGCAGTGCTGAGAATTGGTCCTGAGTATGTGATATCAATTACTATTATCTCTGTGCAGTGCTGAACATTGTTCCAGAGTAAGTGCTATCACTTACTAGTATCTCAATGCAATGCTAGGCATTGTTCCTGGGTAGGTGATAGCACTTAATATTAATTCGGTGTAGTGCTGGCATTGTTCCTGTGTATGTAATATCACCTACTATTAGGTCTGTGCAGTGTTGGTCATTTTTCCTGAGTATGTGATATCACTCACTATTTGGTCTGTGCAGTGCTGGGCATTTTGCTAAGTTTCTAATATCACTTATGATTAGATCTGTGCATTGCTGGGCATTGTTCCTGAGTAACTGATGTCACTTACTATTCCTCTGTACCGTGCTGGGCATTGTTCCCGAGTAGAAGGAATCACTTGCGATTAGCTCTGTTCAGTGCTGGGCATTGTTCCTGAGTATGTGATATCACTTAATATTATCTCTGTGCAGTGTTGGCCATTGTTCCTGAGTATGTGATATCACTTACTATTAGGTCAGTGCAGCACTGGGTATTGTTTGCAAGTATGTGATATCACTTACTATTAGGTCTGTTTAGTGTTGGCCATTCTGCCTGAGTATGTGATGTCACTTACTATTAGGTATGTGCAGTGCTAGGCATTGTTCCTGAGTATATGATATCACTTACTATTAGCTCTGTGCAGAACTTGGCATTGTTCCTGAGTATGTGATATCACTTACTATTAGCTCTGTGCAATACTGGGCATTGTTCCTGAGTATGGGATATCACTTACTATTAGCTCTGGGCAGTGCTGGGCTTTGCTCCTGAGTATGTTGTATCACTTCTTATTAGCTCTGTGCAGTGTTGGGCATTGTTCCTGAGTATATGATATCACTTACTATTAGGATTGTGTAGCACTGGGCATTGTTCCTGAGTATGTGGTATCACTTACTGTTAGCTCTGTGTATTGCTGGGCATTGTTCCTGAGTATGTGGTATCACTTACTATTAGCTCTGGGTAGTGCTGGGCTTTGCTCCTGAGTATGTTGTATCACTTACTATTAGCTCTGTGCAGTGATAGGCATTGTTCATAAGTAGGTGGTATCGCTTACTATTAGCTGTGTGCAGTGCTGGGCTTTGTTTCTGAGTATGTGATATCGCTAACTATTAGGTCTGCGAAGAGATGTGCATTGTTCCAGAGTATGTGTAATCACTTAATATTAGGTATGTGCAGTGCTGGGCTTTGTTCCTGAGTATGTGATATCCCTTATTATTAGCTTTGTGCAATGCTGGACATTGTTACTGAGTATGTTTTATCACAATACTATTAACTCTGTCCATATATATTGCTTGGCATTGTTCCTTATTATGTGATATCACATACTACTTGGTCTGTGCAGTGCGGAGCATTGTTCCTGAGTATGTGATATCACTTACTATTAGCTCTGTGCAGTGTTAGGCATTGTCCCTAAGTAGCTTATATGATTTAGTAATAGCTCTGTCCAGCACTGGACACTGTTCCTGAGTATGTGGTATCACTTACTATTAGCTCTGTGTAGTGCTAGGGTTTGTTCCTGAGTATGTGATATCACTTACTATTAGCTCTGTGTAATGCTGGGCTTTGTTCTTGAGTGTATGGTATCACTTAGTATTAGCTCTCTGCTGTGCTAGGCATTGTTCCTGAGTAGTTGATATCCCTTATATTAGCTCTATCCAGTGCTAGGCATTGTTCCTGAGTAGGTGGTATCGCTTATATTAACTCTGTGTACCGTTAGTCATTGATCCTGAGCATGTGATATTACTTACTGTTAGCTCTGTGTAGTGCTAGCCATTGTTCCTGAGTAGGTGGTATCAATAACTATTAGCTCTGTGCAGTGCTGGGCTTGGTTCCTTAGTATGTGATATCACATACTATTAGGTCTGTGCAGTGCTGAAAAATTTTCCTGAGTATGTGATATCACCTACTATTACCTCTGTGCAGTGCTGGGCTTTGTTGCTGAGTATGTGGTATCACTTAATATTAGCTCTGTGCAGTGCTGGGCATTGTTCCTGAGTATGTGATATCACCTACGATTACCTCTGTGCAGTGCTGGGCATTGTTCCTGAGTATGTGGTATCACTTACTGTTAGTTCTGTGCACTGCTGAGCTTAGTTCCTGAGTATATGGTATAACTTACTATTAGCTATGTCTTATGATAGGCATTTTTCCTGAGTAGATGATATCACTTAGTATTAACTCTGTACAGTCCTGGGCATTGTTCCTGAGTATGTGATATCACTTACTATTATCTCTGTGCAGTGCTGGGCATTGTTCCTGAATATGGGATATCGCTTAATATTTGGTCTGTGCAGTGCTAGGCATTGTTGCTGAGTATGTAGTTCGCTTACTATTAGCTTTGTGCAATGCTGGACATTGTTGCTGAGTAGGTGGCATCACTTACTATTAGCTCTGTGCAGTGCTGGGCATTATTCCTGCCTATGTGACATCACTTATTATTAGCTCTGTGGAGTGCTGGGCATTGTTCCTAAGTATGTGATATCACTTCCTATTAGCTTTGGGTGTGCTAGGCATTGGGCTGGGCATTGTTCCTGGGTGTGTGATATCACTTACTATTACCTCTGTGACGGGCTTGAAATTGTTCCTGAGTATGTGATATCGCTTACTATTAGCTCTGTACAGTGCTGGAAATTGTTCCTGAGTATTTGGTATCACTTACTATTAGCTATGTGCAGTGCTGGGTGTTGTTCCTGAGTATGTGATATTACTTAGTATTAGCTCTGTGCAGTGCTGAGAATTGGTCCTGAGTATGTGATATCAATTACTATTAGCTCTGTGCAGTGCTGAACATTGTTCCAGAGTAAGTGCTATCACTTACTAGTATCTCAATGCAATGCTAGGCATTGTTCCTGGGTAGGTGATAGCACTTAATATTAATTTGGTGTAGTGCTGGGCATTGTTCCTGTGTATGTAATATCACCTACTATTAGGTCTGTGCAGTGTTGGTCATTTTTCCTGAGTATGTGATATCACTTACTATTTGGTCTGTGCAGTGCTGGGCATTTTGCTAAGTTTCTAATATCACTTATGATTAGATCTGTGCATTGCTGGGCATTGTTCCTGAGTAACTGATGTCACTTACTATTCCTCTGTACTGTGCTGGGCATTGTTCCCGAGTAGAAGGAATCACTTGCGATTAGCTCTGTTCAGTGCTGGGCATTGTTCCTGAGTATGTGATATCACTTAATATTATCTCTGTGCAGTGTTGGCCATTGTTCCTGAGTATGTGATATCACTTACTATTAGGTCAGTGCAGCACTGGGTATTGTTTGCAAGTATGTGATATCACTTACTATTAGGTCTGTTTAGTGTTGGCCATTCTGCCTGAGTATGTGATGTCACTTACTATTAGGTATGTGCAGTGCTAGGCATTGTTCCTGAGTATATGATATCACTTACTATTAGCTCTGTGCAGAACTTGGCATTGTTCCTGAGTATGTGATATCACTTACTATTAGGTCAGTGCAGCACTGGGTATTGTTTGCAAGTATGTGATATCACTTACTATTAGGTCTGTTTAGTGTTGGCCATTCTGCCTGAGTATGTGATGTCACTTACTATTAGGTATGTGCAATACTGGGCATTGTTCCTGAGTATGGGATATCACTTACTATTAGCTCTGGGCAGTGTTGGGCTTTGCTCCTGAGTATGTTGTATCACTTCTTATTAGCTCTGTGCAGTGTTGGGCATTGTTCCTGAGTATATTATATCACTTACTATTAGGATTGTGTAGCACTGGGCATTGTTCCTGAGTATGTGGTATCACTTACTGTTAGCTCTGTGTATTGCTGGGCATTGTTCCTGAGTATGTGGTATCACTTACTATTAGCTCTGGGTAGTGCTGGGCTTTGCTCCTGAGTATGTTGTATCACTTACTATTAGCTCTGTGCAGTGATAGGCATTGTTTATAAGTAGGTGGTATCGCTTACTATTAGCTGTGTGCAGTGCTGGGCTTTGTTCCTGAGTATGTGATATCGCTTAATATTAGGTCTGCGAAGAGCTGTGCATTGTTCCAGAGTATGTGTAATCACTTAATATTAGGTATGTGCAGTGCTGGGCAGTGTTCCTGAGTATGTGATATCATTTACTATTAGGTCTGTGCAGTGCTGTGCATTGTTCCTGAGTATGCGATGTCACTTACTATTAGCTCTGTGCAGTGCTGGGCATAGTTCCTGAGTAGCAGGTATCACTTACTATTAGCTGTGTGCAGTGCTGGGCTTTGTTCCTGAGTATGTGATATCGCTTAATATTAGGTCTGCGAAGAGCTGTGCATTGTTCCAGAGTATGTGTAATCACTTAATATTAGGTATGTGCAGTGCTGGGCAGTGTTCCTGAGTATGTGATATCATTTACTATTAGGTCTGTGCAGTGCTGTGCATTGTTCCTGAGTATGCGATGTCACTTACTATTAGCTCTGTGCAGTGCTGGGCATAGTTCCTGAGTAGCAGGTATCACTTACTATTAGCTCTGTGCAGTGCTGGGCATTGTTCCTGAGTAAGTGATATCACTTACTATTAGCTTTGTGAAGTACTGGGCATTATTCCTGAGTATGTGATATCACTTAGTATTACATATGTGCAGTGCCGGTGTTTGTTCCTGAGTATGTGGTATCACTTACTATTAACTCTGTGCACTGTTGGGCTTTTATCCTGAGTATGTGGTATCAATTACTATTAGGTCTCTGTAGTGCTGGGCTTTGCTCCTCACTATGTGGGATCATAGGTTCATAGGTTCATAGGTGCATACTAGGCTATCTGCCCTAGTGCATTTATAAGCCTAGCCAGAATGTGTTTGGCTTTCGCCACCCATTTTAAATTTATTTTGCTATGCCCTTTTTCGAGGTTAGTATACTGTGCCTCTATCTAACAGTGACACAGAAGTGATACCCGGGGTAAACCTACGATCTCCCATCCACTCATCAAGATTCCTCTTGAAGAGAGTCAATGAGGGACTCTGCCTAACCTGGACTGGGATTTTATTCCAGAGTGAAGGGAGCCCCTGGGTTATGAATCTGTCCCTCCAGCATGTCCTATTTATTTCAGTGCTGAGGTTCAAGTCTCTTGAGCGTAGCTCGATGGGATTTGGATTTTCTGAGGTGCAGCATGTCCATTAATTCGGTTGGACATGGCTTTATACGTCAGGCACAGATCGCCTCTGAACAGGCGGTATGTCACTGAGTAGAGCTGGAGTTTCTTTAACCGGGCAGCATATGGCATCTGTTTGAGCCCTTTGATCCTCTTGGTGAGGTACTTTTGGGGTCTTTCCAGTTGCTGCAGGTGTCTGGTAAGGTACATCCCAAAAGGGCATTGTACTCAATTATGGGCCTGGTGAGGGATGAGTAAAGAGGCACGATGACCTCCCCTGATCTAGATGTGAATCCCTTCATGATTAGGTGGGCTATATAAAATGTTTATCTAACCACTTTGGCCACGTGGTTGTCAAATGAGAGATTGCTATCAACTTGGGTCCCCAGGTCCCTAATTACTTCTTCTGTACTTAATGGATTTCCACCTATGTGGTAATTTGTGGGCACTTTGTTTTTGCCAAAGGGGATGACTATACACTTTTTGGCATTTAGCTTGAGGCCATGGCTCTGGCACCAGTTGTCTGTTTTTATGAGGCCCTTTTGGAGGATGCTTGTGTCGGCTGGAGAGTCGATTATGGCGCCCAGTTTGCAGTCATCTGCGAACTTGGTCAGCCACAGTCCTTCCGTGTTGGCCTGTACCTCCGAGAAATATATACCGAACAAGAGAGGTCCCAGGACTGAGCCTTGTGGGACACCACTTGTAACTGGTTTGAGTCTGACATGGCTCCAGCAATTCTAACCATGTGGGTTCTGTCCTTGAGCCAGTTTGCAATCCATCTAGTGACATAGGGGTTTATATTTAAGCTGGTGAGCTTATCTATAATGCCCGAGTGGGGTATTGTGTCGAAGGCTTTTGCGAGGTCCAGGTAGGCTGTGTGGACCACCTTCCCCTCGTCAATAGCCTTGGTGACTGTTTCAAAGAAATCAACCAGGTTTAAGAGGCAGGATCTGCCCTTAACAAAGCCGAACTGGGTAGGATCCAGTGTTTGTAGGTCCCCAATATCTTTATTTATGAGGTCCATGATGATCCTTTCCATAGCTTTGCAGACCAAGCTAGTCAGGCTTATGGGGCGATAGTTTCCAGGATCCGTTGAGGCACCACCTTTATGGAGAGGGGCCACTGTTGCTGTACGCCACTCTTTGGGCACATATCCTGTAGTAAGGCTGAGATTGAACAGTAATTTTATGTTTGGGTTTAGCTCTTTTTTGAGTTCATGTAGGACGCAGCCCGGGACACCATCTGGTCCCATTAATGCTGTGTTTTTTGCTTTGGAGAGGGCGGCTCTTACCTGAGCATCTGAGATGTCAGGGGGGCAGCACTCTGCTGGGATAGATATTTGCCCTTTTGGTGGGGAGGATGTTGGCAATGTCGGTGGGTTTGGTGTATTTTTTGTCATTTTGGACTAATTCTGAGCATATCTGGGAATTACCACCCAGGTTCCTAACATAACTAAAGAAAGCCTTGTGATTATCCTTAGTGTCCTGTGCAATTTTTCTCTCGACGCTGGCCTTAGACAATTTTATGTGTACCCGTAGTTTTTTGCTAATACTGATCAGTGATGCCTTCCCTTTTTGGGATTTTGCTTTATCATTTAGTAGCTTCCTCCTTCTATTGTATAGTTTGTTTATGGCTGGGGTCCACCAGACAGGATGTCTGCCTTTGGAGGATTGGGTCTTGGTTTTATTTGGGATCACATGATCCATGCATTCCTGAAGGTGTTCATAGAATGCGTTTATAAAGGATTCTGCGGTCTGGGGCGTATTTTCCACAGGCCCAGGGGCTTTGAAGGATTCCACCTCAGTTTTGAGGAGTGTAAAATTTGCTTTAGAGAAGTTTTTCACTGTGGTTTTCTGGGCAGGGGGTGGGGTCGGGATGTGAATATCCAGTGAGATTAGTTTATGGTCTGATCTTACCAGTGAGGGATACACTTCTGGTCTGGAGCATAGAGTCCCCATGTTGGTGATGATCAGGTCCAGTATGTTTTCCCCTCTTGTGGGAGTGGTAACAAGTTGTTCCATAGTATTTGAGTTTATAAATTCTAGGAACCTTTGGGCTAGGGTGTTGGAGCTAGAGTAATGCTCCCAGTCTATGTTTGGGTAGTTGAAGTCGCCCAATATAATGGTGTTTGGAGAGACCTTCATATTTTCCAGTGTTCTCAGGAAGGCCGAGTGGGGTTCCTGGGTTTGGGAGGGTGGTCTGTAGCAGGCTATAAACTGGAAGGCAGTTTTACCCACTGTTAGTTGCACATGGATAGTCTCTGATGCTTCGTGCTTTGCATCGCTTTTAATCACTTACTATTACCTCTGTGCATCACTAGGCATTGCTCCTGAGTATGTGATATCACTTACTGTTAGGTCTGTGCAGTTCTGGGCATTGATCCTGAATATGCAATATCACTTACTATTAGGTCTGTGCAGTTTTGGGCATTGATACTAAGTATGCAATATCACTTACTATTAGGTCTGTGCAGTTCTGGACATTGATCTTGAGCATGTGTGATCCTGAGTATGTGATATCACTTACTATTATCTCTGTGCAGTGATAGGCATTGTTCATGAGTAGGTGGTATTACTTACTATTAGGTGTGTGCAGTGCTGGGCTTTGTTCCTGAGTATGTGATATCACTTACTATTAGGTCTGTGCAGTTCTGGGCATTAATCCTGAGTATGTGATATCACTTACTATTAGGTCTGTGCAGTTCTGGACATTGATCCTGTGCATGTGTGATCCTGAGTATGTGATATCACTTACTGTTAGGTCTGTGCATCACTGGGCATTGCTCCTTAGTATGTGATATCACTTACTATTAGGTCTGTGCAGTTCTGGGCATTAATCCTGAGTATGTGATATCACTTACTATTAGGTCTGTGCAGTTCTGGACATTGATCCTGAGCATGTGTGATCCTGAGTATGTGATATCACTTACTATTATCTCTGTGCAGTGATAGGCATTGTTCATGAGTAGGTGGTATCACTTACTATTAGGTGTGTGCAGTGCTGGGCTTTGTTCCTGAGTATGTGATATCACTTACTATTAGGTCTGTGCAGTGCTGAGCATTGTTCCTGAGTATGTGATGTCACTTACTATTAGCTCTGTGCAGTGCTGGGCATAGTTCCTGAGTAGCAGGTATCACTTACTATTAGCTCTGTGCAGTGCTGGGCATTGTTCCTGAGTAACTGATATCACTTACTATTAGTTCTGTGAAGTACTGGGCATTGTTCCTGAATATGTGATACCACTTAGTATTATATATGTGCAGTGCTGGTGATTGTTCCTGAGTATGTGGTATCACTTACTATTAGCTCTGTGCACTGCTGGGCTTTGATCCCGAGTGTGTGGTTTCACTTACTATTAGCTCTCTGTAGTGCTGGGCTTTGCTCCTCAGTATGTGGTATCATTTACTATTATCTCTGTGCAGTACTGGGCATTGTTCCTGAGTATGTGATATCACTTACTATTAGGTTTGTGCGGTTCTGGGCATTGATCCTGAGTATGCAATATCACTTATTATTAGGTCTGTGCAGTTCCCAGCATTGATCCTGACTATGTGATATGACTTACTATTAGCTCTGTGCAGTGCTAGGCATTGTTCCTGAGTAGGTCTTATCAATTATTTTTAGCTCTGTGCAGTGCTCGCTTTTTTTCCTGAGTATATGATATCACTTACTATTAGCTCTATGCAGTGCTGGGCATTGTTCCTGAGTATAGGATATCACTTACTATTAGCTTTGTGTCATGCTGGGCATCATTCCTGAGTATGTGGTACCACTTAGTCGTAGCTCTGAGCAGTCCTGGGAATTTTTCATGAATATATGATATCACTTATAATTAGCTCTGTGCAGAGCTGGGCATTGTTCCCGAGTATGTGGTATCACTTAATATTAGCTCTGTGCAGTGCTAAACATTTTTCCTGAGTAGGTGATATCATGTACTATTAGCTGTGTGCAGTGCTGGGCATTGTTCCTAAGTATGCAATATAATTTTCTATTCTCTCAGTGCACTTTGTTCCGGAGTATGTGACATCACTTCCTACTAGCTGTGCACAGTGTGGGCATTGCTTCCGAGTATGTGATTTCACTTACTATTAGGTCTGTGCAGTGCTAGGCATTGTTCCTGAGTATGTGATATCACATACTATTAACTCTCTGCAGTGCTGGCATTTTTTTCATGTAGGTGATATTACTTACTTTTAGATCTGTGCCATGGTGGGCACTGTTCCTGAGTAGGTAGTATCACTTACTATTAGCTCTGTGCAGTGATAGGCATTGTTCATGAGTAGGTGGTATCGCTTACTATTAGCTGTGTGCAGTGCTGGACTTTGTTCCTGAGTATGTGATATCATTTACTATTAGGTCTGCGAAGAGCTGTGCATTGTTCCAGTGTATGTGTAATCACTTAATATTAGGTATGTGCAGTGCTAGGCATTGTTCCTGAGTATGTGATATCACTTACTACTAGGTCTGTGCAGTGCTGGGCATTGTTTCTGAGCATGTGATGTCACTTACTATTAGCTCTGTGCAGTGCTGGGCATAGTTCCTGAGTAGCAGGTATCACTTACTATTAGCTCTATGCAGTGCTGGGCATTGTTCTTGAGTAAGTGATATCACTTACCATTAGCTCTGTGAAGTCTTGGGCATTGTTCCTGAGTATGTGATATCACTTAGTATTACATATGTGCAGTGCTGGTGATTGTTCCTGAGTATGTGGTATCACTTCCTATTAGCTCTGTGCAGTGTTGGGCATTGTTCCTGAGTATGTGATATCACTTACTATTAGATCTATGCAGCACTAGAGATGGTTCCTGAGTATTTGATATCACTTACTGTTGGGTCTGTGTCGGCCATTGTTCCTGAGTTTGTGATGTCACTTACTATTAGCTCTGTGCAGTGCTATGCATTGTTCCTGAGTATGTGATGTCAGTTACTATTGGCTCTGTGCAGTGCTGGGTACTGTTCCTGAGTAGGTGGTATCACTTACTATTAGCTCTGTGCAGTGATAGGCATTGTTCATGAGTAGTTGGTATTGCTTACTATTAACTGTGTGCAGTGCTGGGCATTTTTCCTGAGTATGTGATATCACTTGCTATTATCTCTTTGTAGTGCTGGGCATTGTTCCTGAATATTTGATATCACTTACTTTTAGCTCTGCGCCTTGATGGCCATTGTTCCTTAGTATGTGATATCACTAACTATTAGCTCTGTGCAGTGCTGAGCATTGTTCCTGAGTGGCTGATGTCACTTACTATTATCTCTGTGCAATGCTGGGCATTGTTCCTGGTTAGGTGATATCCATACCTCCCAACTATACCGAATGTCTTGGTAAATACCAGTTTTAAGGGCAAAATATTGGGGTGCCACAATTCCACTGCCCCTTTAATTTCCAAATTTCCTGGGTTTTTTAATTTTTTTTTGTTTTGTTTTTACTGCTGATGTCATCACGTGCGGGGCGTGCACAATGAGGTCTCCTTCTGCAACCTGGTCTGTGTGTACACTGAGCACAGCACATCTTTCTTCCCTACTCCAGCTGAGCCAGGTAAAAAAAAAATGTATATACCTGAAATGAAGAAAGTCCCATCTGGCTCCTTATGATTCATATCGGCGTACTATATGTGCTTCTTCCAACAATGATGAAATTATAAGAAAAAGTACTATATTAGCACATGTTAAACTCAAAACAATAGTATACTTTTGAGTGATTTTATGCTTTAATAATCTGATGGTCAATTATCAGATCCTTCAATAAACTTCTGCTCTGTCCTGTCCTCTACTTCTGATCCTTTAGGGTAGGTTCTAGGTTGTATATGTAAATTGTTGGCTAAACTTCAAAATTCTTATCCCTGCTTCACTGCATTCTTGAAACGGCTAGTCACATCACAGCAAAAACACTGGCTCTTAATATTATGGCTTCTGAAGATTGTATCTCCGTCAACAACCCATGACTACTGGCTCACTTAGTCAACTAGTAAAGATATACAAAATGTTTATGCAATCAAGATTTGGAAAATGCTAACAAATATGAATTTCTTTTCAGTGCTGGTATGACTTTAGAAATTCTTTTGTTACTGACTGTCGCATGCTATGAACACAGCTTAATCGATACACATTCTCACTTCTCCCAGTACACTATATGGAACCACCTACTGACTAGAACTGATGCATTTGTGGTGCAATCAAACTTAGATTGAGAGGTGCTGTACCAATGGCGAGCTCGCTAACAGGGCACTGTGAATGAGTGTATCCAGAAAAGTAGTTCCTTGACACAACATTACATAACGTAAGGGAATTCTGTGATTTGGTGGTGTCTGGTAGTTTGTTAAGTAGCAAAAGGTTTAAACAGTTTCTTCCTTTGGATGGTTAGTGGTTGCAGTTTCAACCCAAAACATGAAGCTGGAAGATGACCATGTGGGCATTCCTGATAGGGTTCTTTCCTACGAAAATCTGGTGCATGTAGTTGCTGGAGCTGCGGTGAGTGTGGAATAGTGTGAGCCATTACATGCACAGCTGTCTGAAAAATAGCATAGCATGTGCGGTTCGTGCTTTTTATTTACAAATTTTTTAGGGGTCAGGGATAGTGGTGTCAGAAGAAGACAGTCACCCATATGTTCCTTGAATTGTGTGTGGGATGCACACAGGCAACCAGTGGGCCTATCAGTCTCAACGCATGTAAGAGTTTCTTTTGTCAAACTTTTCTGCATTTTAGACTGTGACAGCTTGCTGATGTGTTGTGCTCTGATGTATAAAACGTTCCTTTCCTCGCTTATTTTTTGTTACATTTTTGAGACAGAGCACTTAAAATAGTGTAACTTTAGGAGAACAGTTATAGCATTGTTTTATAGTTGTGCTGCTGCTGAAATGAATGAATCCTTTAGAATGCAGTATTCTTATATATTACTGGGCTATGTAACGAACATGAAACACTAGTCTGGTATCAGTGTATCTAAAACCAAATCAAGCTATCTGGCTTTCTGAAATCAAATAACAACTGTCACAGACAGTAATGTTTTAAAATAAATAAGTCTGCACTTATTGTTATCCCTGTAAATAGGTCTACCAGTTTAACAACAGCTTCTTCTTTTATTTATATGATTGCAGAGAGGAGACTTTACTTGTGTGCTTATATTAACAGCAGCTGAGCTTCTTCTTTTATTTATATGATTGCAGAGAGGAGACTTTACTTGTGTGCTTATATTAACAGCAGCTGAGCTTCTTCTTTTGTTTATATGATTGCAGGCAGGAGGCTTTACTTGTGTGTTTATTTCTATTAATAGCAGTTTCTTCTTTTATTTATATGATTGCAGGCAGGAGACTTTACCTGTGTATTTATATTAACAGCAGCTGAGCTTTTATTTATATGATTGCAGGCAGGAGGCTTTACTTGTGTGTGTATTTATATTATCAGCAACAGGCAGCAGGTTCTTATGCATGTGTGTGGGGCTAGGGCACTGAGGCCATATTTTGGTTGTCTGTTCTTCAGTTTGCGTTTGACAGTTGTTATCCCACAATTCCATTGATGTGGGCGGGGTTACATAATTGTGTATGTAAATTTTATGTTAATCAGTGTACAGATTTGTACCTATTTTCATGGGCCTTTGTCCAGATTTTTGATCTTTCCAGGTTGAGAGGTATGGTGATATCACTTATTATTAGCTCTGTGCAGTGCTGAGCATTGCTCCTGAGCATGTGATATCCCTTACTATTAGCTCTGTGCAGTGCTGGGCATTGTTACTGAGTATGTGGTATCACTTACTATTAGCTCTGTGCAGTGCTGGGCGTTGTTCATCAGTATTTGATATCACTTACTGTTAGCTCAGTGCATTGCTTGGCATTGCTCCTAAATATCTGATATCACTTTCTATTAGGTAGATGCAGTGCTGGGTATTGTTCCAGAGTATGTGACATCACTTTCTATTTGCTCTGTGCAGTGCTGGGCATTGATGCTGAGCATGTGATATCACTTAATATTAGCTCTGTGCAGTGCTGGGCATTGTTCCTGAGCATGTGATGTCACTTACTATTAGCTCTGTGCAGTGCTGGGCATAGTTCCTGAGTAGCAGGTATCACTTACTATTAGCTCTATGCAGTGCTGGGCATTGTTCTTGAGTAAGTGATATCACTTACCATTAGCTCTGTGAAGTCTTGGGCATTGTTCCTGAGTATGTGATATCACTTAGTATTACATATGTGCAGTGCTGGTGATTGTTCCTGAGTATGTGGTATCACTTCCTATTAGCTCTGTGCAGTGTTGGGCATTGTTCCTGAGTATGTGATATCACTTACTATTAGATCTATGCAGCACTAGAGATGGTTCCTGAGTATTTGATATCACTTACTGTTGGGTCTGTGTCGGCCATTGTTCCTGAGTTTGTGATGTCACTTACTATTAGCTCTGTGCAGTGCTATGCATTGTTCCTGAGTATGTGATGTCAGTTACTATTGGCTCTGTGCAGTGCTGGGTACTGTTCCTGAGTAGGTGGTATCACTTACTATTAGCTCTGTGCAGTGATAGGCATTGTTCATGAGTAGTTGGTATTGCTTACTATTAACTGTGTGCAGTGCTGGGCATTTTTCCTGAGTATGTGATATCACTTGCTATTATCTCTTTGTAGTGCTGGGCATTGTTCCTGAATATTTGATATCACTTACTTTTAGCTCTGCGCCTTGATGGCCATTGTTCCTTAGTATGTGATATCACTAACTATTAGCTCTGTGCAGTGCTGAGCATTGTTCCTGAGTGGCTGATGTCACTTACTATTACCTCTGTGCAATGCTGGGCATTGTTCCTGGTTAGGTGATATCCATACCTCCCAACTGTACCGAATGTCTTGGTAAATACCAGTTTTAAGGGCAAAATATTGGGGTGCCACGAATTCCCGCACTGCCCCTTTAATTTCCAAATTTCCTGGGTTTTTTAATTTTTTTTTGTTTTGTTTTTACTGCTGATGTCATCACGTGCGGGGCGTGCACAATGAGGTCTCCTTCTGCAACCTGGTCTGTGTGTACACTGAGCACAGCACATCTTTCTTCCCTACTCCAGCTGAGCCAGGTAAAAAAAAAATGTATATACCTGAAATGAAGAAAGTCCCATCTGGCTCCTTATGATTCATATCGGCGTACTATATGTGCTTCTTCCAACAATGATGAAATTATAAGAAAAAGTACTATATTAGCACATGTTAAACTCAAAACAATAGTATACTTTTGAGTGATTTTATGCTTTAATAATCTGATGGTCAATTATCAGATCCTTCAATAAACTTCTGCTCTGTCCTGTCCTCTACTTCTGATCCTTTAGGGTAGGTTCTAGGTTGTATATGTAAATTGTTGGCTAAACTTCAAAATTCTTATCCCTGCTTCACTGCATTCTTGAAACGGCTAGTCACATCACAGCAAAAACACTGGCTCTTAATATTATGGCTTCTGAAGATTGTATCTCCGTCAACAACCCATGACTACTGGCTCACTTAGTCAACTAGTAAAGATATACAAAATGTTTATGCAATCAAGATTTGGAAAATGCTAACAAATATGGATTTCTTTTCAGTGCTGGTATGACTTTAGAAATTCTTTTGTTACTGACTGTCGCATGCTATGAACACAGCTTAATCGATACACATTCTCACTTCTCCCAGTACACTATATGGAACCACCTACTGACTAGAACTGATGCATTTGTGGTGCAATCAAACTTAGATTGAGAGGTGCTGTACCAATGGCGAGCTCGCTAACAGGGCACTGTGAATGAGTGTATCCAGAAAAGTAGTTCCTTGACACAACATTACATAACGTAAGGGAATTCTGTGATTTGGTGGTGTCTGGTAGTTTGTTAAGTAGCAAAAGGTTTAAACAGTTTCTTCCTTTGGATGGTTAGTGGTTGCAGTTTCAACCCAAAACATGAAGCTGGAAGATGACCATGTGGGCATTCCTGATAGGGTTCTTTCCTACGAAAATCTGGTGCATGTAGTTGCTGGAGCTGCGGTGAGTGTGGAATAGTGTGAGCCATTACATGCACAGCTGTCTGAAAAATAGCATAGCATGTGCGGTTCATGCTTTTTATTTACAAATTTTTTAGGGGTCAGGGATAGTGGTGTCAGAAGAAGACAGTCACCCATATGTTCCTTGAATTGTGTGTGGGATGCACACAGGCAACCAGTGGGCCTATCAGTCTCAACGCATGTAAGAGTTTCTTTTGTCAAACTTTTCTGCATTTTAGACTGTGACAGCTTGCTGATGTGTTGTGCTCTGATGTATAAAACGTTCCTTTCCTCGCTTATTTTTTGTTACATTTTTGAGACAGAGCACTTAAAATAGTGTAACTTTAGGAGAACAGTTATAGCATTGTTTTATAGTTGTGCTGCTGCTGAAATGAATGAATCCTTTAGAATGCAGTATTCTTATATATTACTGGGCTATGTAACGAACATGAAACACTAGTCTGGTATCAGTGTATCTAAAACCAAATCAAGCTATCTGGCTTTCTGAAATCAAATAACAACTGTCACAGACAGTAATGTTTTAAAATAAATAAGTCTGCACTTATTGTTATCCCTGTAAATAGGTCTACCAATTTAACAACAGCTTCTTCTTTTATTTATATGATTGCAGAGAGGAGACTTTACTTGTGTGCTTATATTAACAGCAGCTGAGCTTCTTCTTTTATTTATATGATTGCAGAGAGGAGACTTTACTTGTGTGCTTATATTAACAGCAGCTGAGCTTCTTCTTTTGTTTATATGATTGCAGGCAGGAGGCTTTACTTGTGTGTTTATTTCTATTAATAGCAGTTTCTTCTTTTATTTATATGATTGCAGGCAGGAGACTTTACCTGTGTATTTATATTAACAGCAGCTGAGCTTTTATTTATATGATTGCAGGCAGGAGGCTTTACTTGTGTGTGTATTTATATTATCAGCAACAGGCAGCAGGTTCTTATGCATGTGTGTGAGGCTAGGGCACTGAGGCCATATTTTGGTTGTCTGTTCTTCAGTTTGTGTTTGACAGTTGTTATCCCACAATTCCATTGATGTGGGCGGGGTTACATAATTGTGTATGTAAATTTTATGTTAATCAGTGTACAGATTTGTACCTATTTTCATGGGTCTTTGTCCAGATTTATGATCTTTCCAGGTTGAGAGGTATGGTGATATCACTTATTATTAGCTCTGTGCAGTGCTGGGCGTTGTTCATCAGTATTTGATATCACTTACTGTTAGCTCAGTGCATTGCTTGGCATTGCTCCTAAATATCTGATATCACTTTCTATTAGGTAGATGCAGTGCTGGGTATTGTTCCAGAGTATGTGACATCACTTTCTATTTGCTCTGTGCAGTGCTGGGCATTGATGCTGAGCATGTGATATCACTTAATATTAGCTCTGTGCAGTGCTGGGCATTGTTCCTGAGTATGTGATATCACTTCCTATTAGCTCTGCACAGTGCGGGCATTGTTCCTGAATATGTTATATCACTTACTATTAGCTCTGTGCAGTGCTAGGCATTGTTCCTGAGTAGGTGATTCACTTACTATTAGCTCTGTGTAGTGCTGAACACTGTTCCTGGGTAGGTGATATCACTTACTATTAGCTCTGTGCAGTGCTGGGTATTGTTCCTGGTTAGGTGATATGACTTATTATTAGCTCTGTGCAGTGCTGGGCATTTTTCCTGAGTATGCGATGTCACTTACTATTAGCTCTGTGCAGTGCTGGGCATTGTTGCTGAGTATGTGATGTCACTTACTATTAGCTCTGTGCAGTGCTGGGCATTGTTCCTGAGTATTTGATATCACTTACTATTAGCTTTGTGCAGTGCTGGGCTTTGCTCCTCAGTATGTGTTATCATTTACTAATGGCTCTATGCATTGTTGGGCATTGTTCCTGAGTATGTGATATCACTTACTATTAGGTCTATGCAGTGCAGGTTATTGTTCCTGAAATGTGATACCACTTACTATCAGCTTTGTGCAGTGCTGGGCTTTGTTCCTGAGTATGTGATATCACTTACTTTTTGCTCTATGCATTGTTTGGCATTGTTCCTGACTATGTGATATTGCATACTATTAGGTCTATGCAGTGCTGGGGATTGTTCCTGAGTCTGTGATATCACTTACTATTAGCTCTGTGTACTACTAGGCATTGTTCCTGGGTATGTGATATCACTTACTATTAGCTCTGTTCAGTGCTGACCATTGTTCCTGAGTATGTGATATCAATTAATATTAGCTCTGTGCAGTGCCGGGGATTGTTCCTGAGTATGTGATATCACTTATTATTAGCTCTGTGCAGTGCTGGGCATTGTTCCTGAGTCTGTGATATGGCTTACTATTAGGGGTCTACTTTAATTAAATGAAAGCGGAATCTGTCGAATACGAATCCATTGACACATAAACAGTGAAATGCAATAACGTTGAACACGCAAAACTGCAAAATTTAAACATTGAAACTGCAATAGTCAGCCAACCCCACCGCCTGTAACATACTACCTATACAAACACAACAACAAAAAACACATACATACACTAACCAAAACCCTACTACTAACCCTAAATTAAAGCACCAAAACCCCACTTGTAACCCTACACTAAACCCCACATACACAACTATCTATGCACTACCCTTAACCCCTCCCTAACCCTAAGGTCCGTAACTGCCGCACACTTACCATACAGAACTATACCCACACAAAGAAAATATTCCACACATATACACTTAACAAAACCCTACACTAAACCTTACATACATTACCTATCTATGCACTTACCTTAACTCACACCCTAACCCTAAGGTCCGTAACTATCGCACACTTACCTTACGGAGCTATACCGCAGATGGGCCAACTATGACAATTTGACATTTCCGATTTTGCTATTTAGTGCGTTCAACGTTTCTGTGTTTCACTGTTTACGCGTCGACAGATTTGGTTTGATGGATTCCGCTTTCGTTTAATTAAAGTAGACTCACTATTAGTTCTGTGTACGACTGAGCATTGTTCCTGGGTATGTGATATCACTAATTATTAGCTCTGTGCAGTGCTGAACATTGTTCCTGAGTAAGTGATGTCACTTACTATTACCTCTGTGCAGTGCTGGGCATTGTTCCTGGTTCATTGATATCACTTATTAGCTCTCAGCAGTGCTGGGCATTGTTCCTGAGTATGTGATATCACTTACTCTTAGGTCTCTGTAGTGCTAGGTATTGTTCCTGAGTAGGTGATATCACTTACTGTTAACTCTGTGCAATGCTGGACATTGTTCCTGAGTACGTCATACCACTTACGTTTACCTCTATGCAATGCTGGGCATTTTTCCTGAATATGTGATATCACTTACTATTAGCTCTGTGCAGTGCTGGACATTGTTTCTGAGTATGTGCAATTACTTACTATTATCTCTGTGCAGTGTTGGGCGTTGTTCCTGAGTATGTGATATCACTTACTATTAGTTTTCTGCAGTGCTGGCCATTGTGCCTGAGTATGTGATATCACTTACTACTAGCTCTGTGAAGTACTGGGCTTTTTTTCTGAGTTTGTGATATCACTTACTATTTGGTCTGTGCAGAGCTGGACATTGATCCTGAGTATGTGTGATCCTGAGTATGTGATGTCACTTACTATTAGCTATGTGAAGTACCGGGCTTTTTTCCTGAGTATGTGATATCCCTTATTATTAGCTCTGTGCATTGCTGGGCATTTTTCCTGAGTATGTGATATCACTTACAATTGGGTCTGTGCAATGCTGGACATTTTTCCTGAGTAACTGATGTCACTTACTATTGTTCTGTGCAGTAGTGGGCATTGCTTCTGAGTAGGTGGCATCACTTACGATTAGCTCTGTGCAGTGCTGGGCATTGTTCCTGAGTATGTGGTATCACTTACGATTAGCTCAGTGCAGTGCTGAGCATTGTTCCTGAGTATGTGATATCACTTACTATAATCTCTGTGTACTACTGGGCATTGTTCCTGGGTATGTGATATCACTTACTATTAGCTCTGTGCAGTGCTGGCCATTGTTCATGAGTATGTCATATCAAATAATATTAGCTCTGTGCAGTGCTGGGCATTGTTCCTGAGTATGTAGTATCACTTACTATTAGTTCTGTAGAGTGCTGAGCATTGTTCCTGGTTAGGTGAAATCACTTGCTATTAGCTCTGTGCAGTGCTGGGAATTCCTCCTGAGTATGTGATATCACTTAGTATTAGGTCTCTGCAGTGCTAAACAGTGTTCTTGGGGAGGTGATGCTACTTACTATTATCTCTGTGCAGTTCTGGGCACTTTTCCTGGGTTGGTGATAGCACTTATTATTAGTTCTGTGCATTGCTGAGTATTGTTCCTTAATATGTGATATCACTTACTGTTATGTCTGTGCAGTGCTGGATATTGTTCCTGACTAGCTGGCATGACTTACTATTAACTCTGAGTATGAGAAATCACTTACTATAAGCTCTGTCCAGTGCTGGGCATTGTTCCTGAGTATGTGATATCACTTACTATTAGCTCTGTGCAGTGCAGGACATTGTTCCTGAGTATGTGATATCACGTACTATCAGTTCTGTGCAGTGCTGAGCATTGTTCCTGAGTAGGCAATATCACTTACTATTTGCTCTGTGTAATGCTGTGCATTGTTCCTGCGTATGTGATATCACTTACTATTAGCTCTATGCAGTGCCGGGTATTGTTCCTGAGTATGTGATATCACTTACTATTAGTTTTGTGCAGTACTGGGCATTGTACCCGTGTGTGTGATATCACTTACTTTTAGCTCTCTACAGTGCATGGTTCCTGAGTGTGTGATATCACTTACTATTAACTCTGTGCAGTGCTGGGCATTGTTCCTGGGTAGGGAATATCACTTACTATTAACTCTGTGCAGTGCTGGGCATTTTTCCTGAATAGGTGATATCACTTACTATTACATATGTGTCGTGCTGGCCATTGTTTCTGAGTATGTATTATCACTTACTATTAGCTCTGTGCAGTGCTGGGAACTGTTCCTGAGTATGAGATATCACTTACTATTAGCACTGTGCAGTGCTGGGCATTGATCCTGAGTATGTGATATCACTATTAGTTCTGTGCAGTGCTGGGCATTGTTCCTGAGTATGTGATATCACTTACTATTAGGTCTCTGTAGTGCTGGGCATTGTTCCTGAAGTGATATCACTTACTATTAGCTCTGTGCAGTGCTGGGCATTGTTCCTGAGTATGTGATATCACTTACTATTAGTTCTGTGCAGTGCTGGACATTGTTCCTGAGTATGTGATATAATTTACTATTAGCTCTGTGTAGTGCTAGGCATTGTTCCTGAGTATGTGATATCACTTACTATTAGCTCTGTGCAGTGTTGGGCATTGTTGCTGAGTATGTGATATCACTTACTATACACTCTATGCAGTGCTGGGCATTGTTCCTGAGTATGTGATATCACCTACTATTAGCTCTGTGCAGTGCTGGGCATTGATCCTGTTTATGTGATATCAGTTACTATTAGGTCTGTGCAATGCTAGGTCTTTATAGGTTCATAGGTTCATACTAGGCTATCTGCCCTAGGGCATTTATAAGCCTAGCCAGAGTGTGTTTGGCTTTCGCCACCCATTTTAAATTAATTTTGCTATGCCCTTTTTCGAGGTTAGTATACTGTGCCTCTGTCTAACAGTGACACAGAAGTGATACAAGGGGTAAACCTACGATCTCCCATCCACTCATCAAGATTCCTCTTGAAGAGAGTCAATGAGGGACTCTGCCTAACCTGGACTGGGATTTTATTCCAGAGTGAAGGGAGCCTCTGGGTTCTGAGTTTGTGATATCACTTACTATTAGTTGTGTGTAGTGCTGGTCAGTGTTCCCGAGTATGTGATATCACTTGCTATTAGCTCTGTGCTGTGCTGAGCATTGTTCATGAGTATGTGATATTACTTAGTATTAGCTCTGTGCAGTGCTGGCCAGTGTTCCTGGGTAGGTTATATCACTTATATTAACTCTGTGCAGTTCTGGGGATTGTTCCTGAGTATGTGATATCACTTACTATTAGGTCTGTGCAGTGCTGGGAATTGTTCTTGAGTAGGCGCTATCACTTATTATAACTCTGAGCAGTGCTGGGCATTGTTCAGGATTATGTGATATCACTTACTATTAGGTTTGTGCAGTGCTGGGCATTGTTCCTGTGTATGTGATATCCCTTACTATCAGGTCTGTGCAGTGCTGGGCATTGTTCCTGAGTATGTGTTATCAGTTACTATTAGCTGTCTGCAGTGCTGGGTATTATTCCTGAGGTTTCTAACATGGTTAAAGATGGCTTTAAAGTGGTCTTTTGCCTGGGTATCTATTTTTACTTTGGATCTAGCTTTGGGTGATTTGGTCAGGGAGTGGATCTGCTTATTAAGTTTAGCAGGAGCACTTCTGACATCTTGATAGTTACATTTATCATTGCATGCAATGATTTGTTTTTCTTTTATTGTAGTGCCTGTTTATACTTTGGGTTCTGCTGTAGGGTTTATTGTTTTACATTTGTCATTGTATTTTCTTCAGAGGGGGACAAATGCAATTATGCAGCTATTCACGTGTGCTTAGAATTGGGAGTAAAAGATTTTGCATTCACAGTGTGGTCATTAGGTTGGGAGATGCTGTATTTAGCCATGTCATCACTTGGTTTTCATAGATTAGCTTTTCGTAATCTCTGAATATCAAGGTTTTTCAGGGTGCATTTGTTTTTTTGTCTTATGTTGAATGTGACTGATTTATGGTCCAGTTTGTCAGAAGGTTTGCTACAATTGGTGAAAATAGAATTGCCCCATACCCAGGTCCAGGATTTTGTCTCCCCTAGTTAAAGTACAGACTATGTAGTCCAGAGAATTTGCATTTATTAAGTCCAGAAATCAGTGGGCATATATGTTAGATGATGCATAAGTCTCCCAGTTGATAAGGGGGTAGCTGAAGTCCCCAAGGAGAATAGCGTGTGGTCTAATGCACAGACACTCCATACTAGGGGATACTGGCCAAAGGGGGCATAGAGGTGATCCTGCAGTTATGTATGATGTAATCTGATAATGAGTTTAGTTAACGGTAAGTTGAATGTGGAAGAGTTCCAGGTTGGTATCCTGTCTAATTAGTTTGGAATGGATATTTTGTTTTATGAATACAAAGAAACTGTTGTCTTTACTGCCTTCATCTATAGAGACAGTTTCTATTTTTTTCATTTTGCATACTCAGTCATTGTTAAAAACTGTACTTCTGTTATTAAACTTTTTGCAACAATTTTGCTACTTATATAAAAACTAACATTGTCTGTAATAAGAAGACTGGAATATCGTTCAATATCGGGCAGATTGTAGATGTATGTATGTGATCTATGAATGTAGGGAGGGAAGGAGACATTAGATTTAAATTTATCTATTTGTATTACCATATGTTCTTGCCAATGCACCACATTGGTATTACCGTATATTCTGGTTACTTAATATATTCTTTCAGAGCAGTATTTTTATATACTTATTTTGTCATCCATATATTTTGAATGCTTTTCACTGAAGGATGTTTGCTCACTAAGATATATAATGGAATTGATTATAAAGTTTAGTGGTAATATAACTGGGTCATAATTGAAAAAGGACCCAGAACCAGACTATCTTCATAGTTGACATTATATATATATATATATATACATAAAGTAAAATAAAATAAAATACATTAAAATAAACAAACAAATGAATACAATACAATACAATAAATCTTAAATGGACAAGAGTGTTTTTTTTTTCAAATATGAATTACATACCTCTAAGTCATAATTGTTGGACAAAGGACTTTAGGCCAGTTATATCAAAAAGTATATATTTTTGTCACTGGACTCATAGGACTATGTTGTGAAATATGTATGATAGTTTTTTGTAAATGATAGGTTGTTATATCAACATTGTTTTGATTTCTGTCTAGAAAAATGCTTAGTTATAGTATAGGTTTCAAGAATATCTAGTAGCAAAAAAACAACTTAAGATCATCCAATATACATTCTAAATAATAAGGGTTAGTCAGAGGTGTGTTATCTGTATTATAAAATTACTTGATTTTTTTGAGGTGCTTAAAGCTGATATTACAAATGGAAACTGCAACCATTTTATTAAGCAACATTTGATGAGATTTAGAGATAAACACCCATTGTGCTTAGAAGAATTTATATCAAATTCAGTATTTAAAACCTCTTTTGAAAACATTATTAGTACTAAAATATTTCCAACTGTGTAGTCTGACAGCAAGCTTCTTAAACATCACTAAGGCGCTGAAGTTGATTAACAAACTACGAAGCTATAGCATACAGGAAAAAAATCATCAGACTGTAAGATACTGAAAATTTCTGTAGTGTCTCATCCATCCTAGCAAATGTGACATTATGGAGCTATGGGGAGAATACAGATAAGACAGTGATACCAGCTGAAGAGATGAAAAATCATGCACCCTGACAGGAGTGAAAAAGAGAGACAAATATTGACTGCCTAAGGTTTCTGCTGTTTAACTCTAGATCTGAGGTCATTTCTGCATTGTCACCTCACAGAAAGACGTTGTCCTGTTCGATTCTCAGCTAGAGCGTCTTCTGTGTGGAGACATGCTTGAATGGACATTCCTTCGTTGAAGGTTGTGCATCAGGGCCGGCAACTTGGCACGTAAAAATATACTGCCAATCATTAGCGGACCGGAGTTCCGCTGTGGCGACCCCTAACCGGGAAAAGCCGAAAAACACAACAGTTACTTTCTCTGTGTAGTTTACATGTTCACATCCTAAATACATATTGTTTTCTGGTTACCTATTTCA
>NC_056732.1:1850336131-1850386131 GCF_019279795.1 Protopterus annectens | reverse complement strand
TCTATCTATATATATATATATATATATATATATATATATATATATATATATATATATATATATATATATATATATATATATATATATATATATATATATATATATATATATTATACAGATGACATGAATGACAGACATCGATGCTTTGCCAGAGATGACCTGCATCTGTCACCCCTGGGATTCCGGATACTTGCCAAGGCTCTTGTCACCCCATAGTGCCTTTTTTAGGCAGTGTTCCAAAGATGAAATTAACACCGTAACAGCTACAAACAAATGCAATCTGACGGTCATGCTGCTCAATGCTAGAAGTCTAAATCTCAAAATGCACTCGCTTGAAGCACTCCTTAAAATGGAGAACATTGACATTTGTGCTGTAACAGAGACCTGGTTCAAGGCAGCAGAAAGCACCCCTGCACTTCCAGGCTATAACTCATTCCACACCTTTTGGCCCCAGAACTTGGACCGAAGCTCCAAAGATGGTGGTGTTTCCATATTCATAAAAGATGCACACACCTCCAGACTAGTAGCCCAACATAACACATCAGAGATACTTCAGGTGCAGATAACATTGGGTAAGACAGCGATTCAGGTCATATCCTACTATTTATTTATCCAACTATGTCCCAAGTCTCACAATCCACATCCCTAAGCACCCTGGAGAATATTAGGGTCCAACTTAATGCTCTCATACTGGGTGACTTCAACTACCCCTCCATTAACTGGGAAAACTACTCATGTACAAATACACTTGCCCAAGGTTTCCTGGAATTCATTAATTCCAATGCCCTGGATCAGCTTGTTCTTACCCCCACTAGAGGCAGCAACATCCTTGACCTGGTCATTACTAACAAGGGTGACCATTGCTCTAACCAATAGTCAACCCCTCCCTGGTTAGATCCAACCACAAAGTAATCACATTAGAAATCCACATCCCTCTGACCCCCCCCCAACCCCCCGCAAAGGTAACCACCATGAAAAATTTCTCCAAAGGTAACTTTGGGCTCCTAAAAACAGAGGTGGCTAACTTCATGGCACCCATGCAAATGAAGAATAGTTGCATGACCACTGAATCATACACCAATGCATTGTACGAACACGTACACAAATGCATGGATCTCGCCATACCTAATACAACCATGATGCTCTCCTCCAAAAAAAGGAAGCCAATCTGGTGGTCCCCTGCCATAAACAAACTCTACAACAGAAGGAGGAAACTGATGAGGAATAAGGTGAAGTCCCAAGACTGGAAAAACTCCCTCATCAGCATCAACAAAAAGTTTAGATTCCTCATCAAATCCTCTAAAGCTAGCTATGAAAACAGAATTGCAGCAGACAAGAAAAACAACCACAAGGCCTTCTATAGTTATGCAAAGAATCTCCACGGCAATACCCAGATTTGCTCTGAGCTACTGCACAATGGTACCTCCTCTACCAAGCCAACAGATATTGCCAATATACTGGCCATCAGATTCAGTGCCAACTTTACCCCTCTTCCCGAAGGACCAATCACAATACTAGTAGATTACCAGGCACCCAGTATTACTGCTGAACAGGTTAAAACAACACTATCCAAGGCCATGAATACAGCTTCTATGGGACTTGACAATCCTTGGCTGTGTTCTACATGAACTACAGAGTGAACTGGCACCTCACCTGTGTGCTCTGTTCAATCATAGCCTCACCTCAGGCTTTGTCCCTACCGAATGCTGCACTACTGCAGTCATCCCTCTCCACAAAGGAGGAGCAACTACAGACTCTGGGAACTATCGACTCCATTAGCCTGACGAGTCTGATATGCAAAGCTATGGAACGCATCATCATGGACCTAATAAACAAGCACAAAAACAGGCACCTGTAAGGAACATGGACCAAAAATACCGTTGATACGTTTTATTCAGACACAGAGGATTCACACAGATAAATGCTTCAAATACCATATGTTTTCATCATGAAATGACTTCATCAGATAAAAGCCATAAAAAAGTTACATCTTAAATAGCATAACGAATTAAATTCATCCTATCACAATGCATATAAAATTCAAAATAAATAAAACAATTAATTGTTTAAAGACACACTCACATAAAATCACTGACCTGCTTTGCTTAACATTAAACATGAATAAAAACATTCTTGTACAACTGTATTATGCAATGTAATATAAATATATCCATAAATATATAAAATATATGTAAAACCATGTATAAAAACATATAAAATTGACGCATAAGGAATACAAAGTGAAAATTTATTACCCAATGTGTATATACTTCATACAGATGTTATTAAGGGGAATCGGATTAAAATTAGAGTTTTGTTGCTCTCAGTTTCAATACTGGAGCAATGGAAATAGTATCATTCATCCCCAGGAATTTATTTGCCTCCAGGACCACCTGCCAAAAAAGTGCTCTATATTCAATATATAATTCCCAAGGTCCCCCCTCTCACATCTTTTGTCACTATTTCCAAAACAGAAAAAGAAAAGGATGCCTGAGAACAACCAATACTATGCCTATACAAGGCATTACTGTTATTGTAATTTCTCACTTCATATAGGTGTTCATAAATTCTTTTCCGCAGTTTTTTTTCAGTTTGTCCTACAATAAAAACTTGTGCATCTTTTACAAACCACTAAATAAACTACCCCACTAGTGTCACATGTAGCGTAACCTTTGCATGTAAGCTTCTTGTTTCTGGCTGCCAAATAGAAACTCTCCCCTTGTTGTGTAAAAGGGCACTGTGAACAGTGCCCACATTTATAAGTTCCCTGTTTATTGCGTCCAAATGGGTAAAAATTGCCACCTTTTTTCTCTATAATATTTTTAATGTTGGAACCTTTCCTGAACACCATGCCAAAAAATGTGTCATCACCCCCTTTGGGAAAAATCCAGTTCCCATGAATTACCACATTGATGGTAGTCCACTGAACACAGAAAGCATTATAAGAGATCTGGGAACACAGGTTGACAGCAACCTCTCTTTTGACCACCACATTGCCACTGTGGTCAGAAAGTCCTTCTGTGTGGCACATCTCATTACTAAGGGTTTTGTATCCAGGAAGAAAGTGGTCATTGTCTCCCTCTACTCTTCCCTCATTAGGCCAATCATTGAGTACAATGACCCATTTAGCATGTACCTCACTAGACACCTGCAACGACTGGACATGCCACAAAAGTACCTCACAAAGAGGATCCTAGGCTTTAAACACTTGTCCTATATAGATAGACTCAAAAACCTCCAACTATTCTCTCTCATATTGCCTACTTAAAGGCGATCTCTGCTTGACTTACAAAGCCATGTCTAACCCAGCTCTGATAGAAATGTTACTTCTAAAGAAATCCAAATCCCTCCACACCACACACTCCAGAGACCTCAACCTCATTACCACAATCAACAGAATGTGCTGGTGGGACAGGTTCATAACCCAGAGACTGCCCATGCTATGGAATAGACTTCCCATACATGTCAAACAGAGCACCTCACTGGCCCTCTTCAAGAGAAATCTTGACCAGTTGATGGGAAATACAAAATTCACCTCAGGGATCACTACAGTGGTTCTACTTGACAGAGACACTGGGAACTAAGGTTGGGTGGCACAATGTCAGGGTAATCTTATAGACTAGGCTTGTAAAGGCTCCAGGGCCATTAGCCTAGTACACACTTATGAACCTACATGACTGCACTGTATTTTATGTATACCTTAGCTTGCATATCACATATATATATTTTTTTCTTTTTCCTCTCAATGCACTGTGGCTGGATCTTTTAGTCTTAACCTATCTGCATTTCATATTACCATTATGTTTAAATGCCGCTACATACTCATTCTGTATATAATATTGTTCATAGGTCCATTGGAATTTACTAGGCTAATGACCACAAGGGCCTTTTTAAGCCTAGCTATGCATCCCAATTCTCTGACAAGTTCTAGTTCCCTTGATAAGTGTAAGCAGGAGAGAGACTGGGTAGTGAAACATTTACAGGCAGGGGCCTGAGAGATTAACCATTTACAGGCTGCCTGTGTCTATTAGAGACATAGGTGCCAAGCCAGAGATAAATTTCCTGTTTCCCATCCAATTGTCCATGTTACACTTGAATTGGATTAGGGAGGAACTCTGATTCACGAAGATGGGAAACCTGTTCCAGAGATGAGGTAGTCTCTGTGATACATACCTGTATCTCCAGCAGGTCTTATTTGTATCGCCGGCAAGGTTTAAGTCTTTAAACAGGAAATTCTGGTGTTGTTTGATTTGTAGGTATACAGTAAGTCCATCAAAGAGGACCAGTGAACATTAGGATGTGTAACAAGAATTCCAGGAAAAACTGGTAAGTATTGGGATGTGTCGACACTCGTTATAGACAGCTGTCAGGGGCAGGACCTTGTGGTTGTCTTACAATTTAGTACAGAAGATTTAGGCTATCAGCTGCTAACAAGCTTCATGCTGTAGTCTGAATTTAACTCCCTTAACCTCTGTCTGCTGTGTGGAAATAATCAAGTCACTGAATGGGTCTCCCAGGTCTCCAGTAGAACTGCATCTAAACCCAGTTGGATAATCCATTTAACAGCTGTTAAGTTTATGGCTGACCAAGTTTGCAGATGACTGTAAACCTGATACCATTAGTGTTTGTGTGTGTGTGTGTGTGCGTGCGTGTGTGTGTGGGGGGGGGGGTCTAAACTGCAGTAGCAAAAGTAAAAAGAAAAACCTTTCTTTTTAAATTAAATCCTGAGCATTGTTGCACCCCAGGAGTACAAACTGTAGTAAGCCGCTTGATACATTAGTAGCAAACAGTGTTTGCTACATTTTAAAAGAGAAAAGATTTTCTTTTTCTATCTTTCTTTCTTTGTTTATTTTAGTTTTCTTTTTAATGTGTTTGGAAGGACTGTTGGGGCAGGGCACAAAAACGGGGCCTAATTGGCATTTGAGGAGCCCCAGGCCCCTAATTGCAGACATTTTTTCTTTCTTTGCTCTTGTGCTGAAAAGTTGTAGCAGTAGGAAGGGTGTCTGCAGATGGCCATCTGGTTGGTGTGCCAGTAGAAGAAGCTGAGTTTTTTTTTTTTTTAGTGTGGTTGGAAGGAGAGTCAGGGGTGGGGCACAGAAAGGTAACCTGATTAGCATTTCAGGAGCCCCAGGTACCTAATCTCAGACTTTATTTCCTCTTCTATTGAAGAGCTGGGACAGAAGGGAGAGTGTGTGTGTCTGGCCATCTGGTACCAATAGTAGAAGTGAATTTTTTTTTCTCTTTCATTGAAGACGAGTGGGGTCAGGGCACATGGATTGGAAACTGTGAGCAGGAAGCCCAATGGCATCCTGCAGAAGTCCCTTTTTCCACTTAAAGAGGTGGGACACTAGCTTGTAGGACTGGCATGGGGTACTGTTTGTGCCATCTAAACATCTGGTATGTATAGATGGCTAATCTGTTCTCTACCAAGCATGAGACACACAAGGCACATAGCCATAAACAGAAACACATCTTTGTACCACATTGCTGTCCTTTTGGGCTCCATCAAAGCAGGTGTATCAAGCAGGAATATGTGCATGAGAAGGCAACGTGCAATTTGCATACACACTTACCTTCCAGACAAGCAGTCTTAAGTAAAGTCATGTATTCCTCAATTCAAATAAACTTTGAAAGTTGTTGACCTGCACTCCTCATAGAGTGTGGAGGCCCGTGGCAGCCACAAGAGATTATTTTACATAAATATGAAGCTTCTAGCATTGCAATTACACTTGCAGGGCAGTAACTAATGAATGTTCCTGAGTAAGATTCAGTACCTAATGAATGTTGCTGAGGCAGTACTTAATGAATGTTGCTGAGGCAGTAACTAATGAATGTTCTTGAGTAAGATTAAGTACCTAATGAATGTTGCTGATGCAGTACCTAATGAATGTTCCTGAATAGAATTCAATACCTAATGAATGCTCTTGAGGCAATACCTAATGAATGTTCCTGAGTAAGACTAAGTACCTAATGAATGTTGCTGATGCAGTACCTAATGAATGTTCCTGAATAAGATTCAGTACCTGATGAATGTTGCCGAGGCAGTACTTATTGACTGTTCCTGAGACAGTACCTAATGAATGTTCTTGAGTAATATTTAGTAGCTGATGAATGTTGCTGAGGCAGTACTTAATGACTGTTCCCGAGACAGTACCTAATGAATGTTCGTGAGTAAGATTAAGTACCTAATGAATGTTGCTGATGCAGTACCTAATGAATGTTCCTGAACAGGATTCAGTACCTAATGAATGCTCCTGAGGCAATACATAATGAATGTTCCTGAGTAAGATTCAGTACCTAATGAATGTTGCTGATGCATTACCTAATGAATGTTCCTGAATAGGATTCAATACCTAATGAATGCTCCTGAGGCAATACGTAATGAACGTTCCTGAGTAAGTTTCAGTACCTAATGAATGTTGGTGATGCAGTACCTAATGAATGTTCCTGACTAAGATTCAGTACTTAAGGAATGTTCCTGAGGCAGTACGTAATGAATGCTCCTGAGGAAATACGTAATGAATGTTCGTGAGTAAGATTCAGTACCTAATAAATGTTCCTGAGTAAGATTCAGTACCTAATAAATGTTCCTGAGGCAGTACCTAATAAATGTTTCTGAGGTAATACTTAATGAATGTTCCTGAGGTAGTACCTAATGAATGTTCCTGAGGTAATACTTAATGAATGTTCCTGAGGCAGTACTTAATGAATGCACTGGCTGTGGGCCAGGCCACGATACAAGGATCTGTCAGTGTAATATATTTGCATCAGAATTTGCAAGGCACAGTGAGCATGAGAGGGCATGTCAGTGATTCCTCTGGGTGGATCAATGATTTCTGTGGAGATGTGAGGAAAACTAGTTTACCTTCATATCTGATGAGCACATGAGTAAAACTGCTATCATAATTAGGCGACATATACCTACTGCACACTTTTTTTGCCAGTGGTCAGACGCTAGCACCACCATGCCATGCCAACAATCCATGTGTGGCACAATGGCAACACCTCATGCTAATACGCTGCCTTATGACATACGTCACATGCCAAAAAAGCCAACAGGCATGACTGAGCAATGGTCACCACATCTTCTCTGGGATGTGACCTGGGGTCATGGCTTCCAAAGACACTGACGCTGTAAGGGTTCTAAGGAGCTGCAGCAAGGAAAGCAAAACCTCGTTTTTGTTGCACAGAGACCACCTGTAGTGCCTGACTGGATAATCTTGTGAGGGTCCCCCAATATAAACTTGATGCCAGGGAAGTGCCTGATACCACTGGTAAACCCACTCTAAGCAGTTCAAGTCCCACTAGAGTGACCTGAGAAATCACCATTCTGACATTCTTAGCCAGTGAGGTCAGAGGACATCCTGATGTACGGTAAGTATTATATTACTTGACTAGTCATTTGTTGCCTCACAGCAAGAGGTTCTCCCATTCGATTCTCGGCTGGAGTGCGGGGAGTGCCTTCTGTGTGGAGTCTGCATGTCCTCCCTGTGGTTGGGTGGGCGTTCGAAAGACATATGTAAATGGGCATGCCTTAGTTGAAGGTTGAACGTCGAGCTGGCATCTCGGCGTTCATGGAAATCTACTGCCAATCATTAGCGGACCGAAGTTCCACTGTGGCGACCCCTAACTGGGAAAAGTCGAAAGACAAACAACAACAACTAGTCGTTTTTATTTACTTATTTATTATTTATTGACGTTTGTTAACCAGGAAAGTCCATGGGGTCGGGAACCCATTTTCAGTGGAGGCCTGGGGAGAAAAGCTCTGCAATTAACAATAAAAATAAAGATAAAAATGTGTGCAGATGACATCGATTTTTAAAATATCAAAACAGTAAGCAAAAGTTAAAGGTTATAACAAATAGAGATAGAGAAAAAGTAAAACATTAGTATACAATATAAACCTACCAGGGGCTCCAATATCCTAGACCTGGTCATTACCAACATGGGAGATAGATGCTCCACACCAGTGGTCACCTCCTCATTAGTCAGGTCTGACCATAAGCAAATCACCCTTGACATCCACATCCCACCCCCACCCCCCAGTAAGAAAACCTCCTTAAAAAACTTCTCCAACGCCAACTTCATGCTACTGAAGTCAGAAGTGACAAACTTCATAACAGCCACGCAGACGGGATCTGGAAGTTCGACTGCAGAATCCTACACTAAGGCACTGTACGAGCACATCCACTCATGCATGAATTGTGCCATCCCAAACAGAACCAAGATGCTCTTCTCCCAAAAATGGACGCCAATCTGGTGGTCCCCTGCTATAAACAAGCTATACAACAGAAGGAAGAAACTGTTGCAGAAAAGAGAAAAATCCCAGGATGCAAAAAACTCCCTCACCAGCATCAGTAAGAAGCTTAGATCCCTCATAAAATCCTCAAAAGCTAGTTACGAAAATAAAATTGCCAAAGATTCCAAAGACAACCACAAGGCATTCTATAGTTATGTCAAGAATCTAAATGGCAATGCTCAGATCTGCTCTGAGCTACAACAGAATGGCATTAAATATACTGATCCCAAGGATATTGCCAATATCCTGGCAGATCGATTCAGTGCCAACTTCACTCCCCTCTCACCCCCTAAAGGGCCCATCTCAATACCAAAAGACTGCCAAATTCTGATAATCACAGCCACACAGGTAGAAACAGCACTCTCCAAAGCTAGGAATACAGCATCCAGGGGACCAGATGACATCCCAGGCTGTGTACTACATGAACTACAAAATTAACTGGCACCCCACCTAAGTGCCATGTTTAATCATAGCCTCACCTCAGGCTTCGTGCCCACTGAATGGCACACAGCTACAGTTATCCCGCTCCACAAGAGAGGATCCGCATTGGATCCCGGGAACTACTGTCCCATCAGTCTGACAAGCCTGATCTGCAAGGGCATGGAACGCATTATCATGGAACTTATAAACAAAGACATTGGCAACCTCCAGGCACTGGACCCTACCCAGTTTGGGTTTGTGAAGGGCCGATCTTGTCTCCTGAATCTGACTGACTTCTTCGGATCAGTCTCCAGAGCTGTGGACGAGGGTAAGGCGGTCCACACAGCCTGTCTGGACATCGCCAAGGCCTTCGACACCATCCCCTACTCTAGAATCATAGATAAACTTATTAAGCTGGGCATAAATCCCTACATCACTCGATGGGTTGCCAACTGGCTTACTGACAGAACTCAGACTGTAAAAGTAGCCAACTCCAAATCCAGCTCCAGAAAAGTGACAAGTGGAGTACCTCAGGGTTCAGTCCTGGGACCACTCTTGTTTGGCATCTACTTCTCTGAAGTACAGGCTAACACTAAGGGACTCTGGCTAACAAAGTTTGCAGATGACTGCAAACTGGGAGCCATTATTGAATCCCCGAATTATGTGGATATTCTACAAAAGGGCCTTACAGATACAGATGCCTGGTGCCAGAGCCATGGGCTCAAGCTTAATGCCAAGAAATGTATAGTTATACCCTTTGGAAAAAAACATGCACCCATGAACTACCACATAGGTGGCAGAACACTAAACATCGAAAGTGTGATGAGAGACTTAGGGACACAAGTGGACAGTGGTCTCACTTTCGATAACCACATCGCCACAACAGTCAGGAAATCCTTCTACGTGGCACACCTCATCACTAAGGGCTTTTTATCCAGAAAAAAGGAGGTCATTGTCCCACTGTACTCATCCCTCATTAGACCCATTATACAGTATAATGCCTCATTTGGTATGTACCTCACAAGACATCTGCAATAGCTGGAAAGGCCACAGAAATACATCACTAAAAGAATCACAGAGCTAAAGCAGATGCCATATGCTGACTGTCTAAAAACACTCCAGCTATACTCTGTGGCATATTGTCTACTCAGAGGTGATCTCTGCTTAACATACAAGGCCATGTCAAACCCTGAGCTGTTGGACATGCTCCACTTAAAGAAATCCCAGTCCCTCAGAGCCACACTATCCAGGGATCTAAACCTTATCATCACAATGAACAAAACATGCTGGAGGGATAGGTTCCTGACCCAGAGACTCCCCATACTCTGGAATAGACTGCCCATACATGTCAAGCAGAGTGCTTCATTGGCCCTCTTCAAAAGGAACCTTGATGATTGGATGGGAGATAGGACATTCACCCCGGGGATCATGTCAGCCGCCCTGCTAGACAGTGGCCCAGAGAAGTAAATATTGTGGGAAAAAATTTCCAGGGAATTGTTATGGCTAGGCTTCATAGGCCTTAGGGCCGATAGCCTAGTACCAACCTATGCACCTATGAATCAGAAACTTATATAGACATAGGTAACCGTTGGTATTATAGTACAAGCAATTGAGTTGTTTCCTTTGGCATTACATGAAAAAACAAAATAACTAAAATCATGGCAGTTCATTGATGAAGAAAATAGTTGTAGCAGTAGATAGCAGTGATAGAGCTAGTGCTGTCTGGGTAGAAAGTTATTTTGAGACTATGGAGATGGCTTAGAAATTAAGTGGTCCAGGCTTTATGGTGTTTCTTTCTGATTGACAATGACACTTGTGGTTGCCAAGGAAATAGGTTTTTAATGTTGCTTTGTATGTCCTTATACAGTCTATTTGAGTAATATGGGAGGGTAGGGAGTTCCACTTTTTATTAATACTATGTGAGAACAGGCATTGTCCAGCTCTTTTATTGGGCTTGGTTACACTTAAAAGTAATTTACTGGAGGATCGAAGGGTACGTGCAGGGACATAACTTTGTAGTATTGATGACAGTGCTGGATAGTTACTGGGTCTATAAATTAGTTTATGGGCTAGCACTGGTTGGGTATAGCAAAGATAGTCAGGGAAATCCAACCAGTTCAGTTAATTTATTACTTGGCAATGGTGTGAGTGGTTAGGCTTTCCTGAGGCAAGTTTTAGTATTTTATAATAACAGGGCTGAAGCTTGTTGCTGAGGGAAAACTTGACCTGACCCAGTTTGGCTTTGTTAAGGGCAGATCATGCCTACTAAACCTAGCTGACTTCTTTGAGACAGTCACCAAAGCCATAGACGAGGGAAAGGTGGTTCACACAGCCTACCTTGATCTCGCCAAGGCATTCGGCACCATTCCCCACTTGGATATTACAGAAAAGCTCACCAGCCTGAACATAAACCCCTACGTCACGAGATGGGTTGCCAATTGGCTTACAGACAGAACTCACATGGTAATAATAGCGGGTTCCAGGTCCGACTCTAAACCAGTCACAAGGGGTGTCCTGCAAGGCTCAGTCCTGGGACCCCCACTGTTCGGCATATACTTATCAGAAGTACAGGCAAACACAGGAAGACTATGGCTAACCAAGTTCGCTGATGACTACAAACTGGGAGCCATAACTGACTCTCCGGCTGACACGGACATCCTCCAAAAGGGCCTTACTGAGATGGACACCTGGTGTCAAAGTCATGGCCTCAAGCTAAATGCCAAAAAATACATAGTCATCCTGTTTGGGAAAAACAAAACACCAACGAATTACTACATAGGTGGCAGCCCCCTTAATACGGAAGAGGTAATAATGGATCTGGGGACCCAGGTAGATAGTAATCTCTCTTTTGACAATTATATTGCCAAAATAGTTAGGAAATTCTTCTATGTGGCTCATCTAATTACTAAAGGGTTCGCATCTAGAAATAAAGAGGTTATAGTGCCCCTCTACTCATCACTCATCAGACCCATCATAGAGTACAATGCCCCATTTGGGATGTACCTCTCAAGACACTTCCAACAGCTGGGAAGACCACAAAAGTACCTCACCAAGAGGATTACTGGCCTCAAACATATGTCCTAAGCAGCCCGACTGAAAAAACTCTTGCTGTACTCAATGGCATATTACTTACTCAGAGGTGATCTCTGCCTGACTTACAAAGCCATGTCCAACTCAGAATTGATGGACATGCTCCACCTAAAGAAATACAAGTCACTGCGAGCCACGTGCTCTAGTGAGCTAAACCTCACCACAACAATAAATAGAACATGCTGGAGGGATAGATTCCTGTCACACAGACTCCCCATGCTTTGGAACAAAATTCCAAATTACATCAGGCAGAGCCCCTCACTAACACTCTTCAAGGAAACCTTGACGAGTGGATGGGTAACATAAAATACACCCCTGGGATCACTTCATTGGCTCTGCTTGACAGAGGATCAGTTAATTAATCAATGGGGCAGTGAAAGCCGACACACTCTGGCTAGGCTTATAAATTCCCTCAGGCAGATAGCCTAATACCTACCTATGAACCTATAAGAGTGAAGGTTTAGTAAAGAAGGTGCTACCATAGAGTAAGGTAGGAATTAGTAAGGTGCTTGCCAGTTTTGCTTTGGTTTGGTTGTCCATGTAAAGTTCATGATGATAAAGTTTGCCAAGTTTAAAGTGTGCTTTCTTTATTGTGTTGAGAATGTGTGCTTCAGTGGTGAGTTTGTCATCAATTGTAATGCCTAATAGTTTGGCAGATTTTACTATTTCTATTTCAGTGCTGCCTTTAGCATAGGTTTTGAAGTCTACATCTGGTGCTTTTGAAGAGAATAATAGAAGTTTTGTTTTTTTAGCATTTAGTAGCAGTTGAGAGTTGTTTAGCCAAGATTAAATCTGTGTAAAGGCATTTTCAGTAGCTGAGAATAGGTCGGAGAAATTGTTTGAGGTAGATATTATAGTCAAATCATCAGCGTATTGGATAATCTTATCTTGTAAGTATTGAATCATCTTAGTTCCTCTTTGTGGCCTAGCTGTGACTGATTCAATAGACATCTGGATACAGAAAGCCTATAAGTATATTTTTTGGCACTTAATCTGTTATTAGTGATAGTCAGCTAAACTGCTACATGTATTAATTTGCTTAAGATTGCTTTTCTTGGTGTTTGCATTTTGTTTTAGTTAACAAAACTGCTATATTTATTAAATTGCTTGAGATTGCTTTTCTTAGTGTCTGCAATGTGTTTTCTGTTTTACTAATAATTAACAAAGCTGTAGTGCTATTATTTATTTGATTGATATTTCTGGTCACTGCCTGGATCCTGTTCAGCTGGTGTCATAGCGGGGATTGTCTACCTTCTTTTGAAGTCAGCCTTCCAAGGTGTGAGCACAACATTTTGTTTTATCTGATTCCCTGAGGCTCTTAAGTTTTCCTTTATACTACTGTATAAGGAGTTACAATTCTGTGAGACAGTGTTAGTGTTAGTTCCTCTTTGTGGCCTAGCTGTGACTGATTCAATAGACATCTGGATACAGAAAGCTTATAAGTATATTTTTGGCACTTAATCTGTTATCAGTGATAGTCAATTAAACTGCTGCATTTATTAATTTGCTTGAGATTGCTTTTCTTTGTGTCTGCATTTTGTTTTAGTTAATAAAACTGCTGCATGTATTAATTTGCTTGAGATTGCTTTTCTTGGTGTCTGCATTTTGTTTTAGTTAACAAAACTGCTGCATTTATTAATTTGCTTGAGATTGCTTTTCTTGGTGTCTGCATTCTGTCCCCACCATCCCCCCTATTGGTGTTTTGTTCTTATACTTGGTGGCTTTGCAGCTGCCCGCCCCTACTGTAAATTTGATCTGGGATACTCCTCCCAGTCGAGGGTCATTAGCTCATTCTACTTAATACAGAGAGAATATTTGAGAAGGCCAACCCACTTAGATTTTTAACATTGAATTATCTTTTGTTCTTCCTTTCTCCCTTTCCAATTTACAAAAAAAAACTTTGCTAGTATCTCCCTGTGTGTCCTGACTGAGTGTGCTTCTCAAACAGTCTGAGAATATGCAGCTGATAAGTATATATTTTGGCACTTTTTAACTGTTCAGAGTTGAATAAAACAATAACTGGATTCAGTTCAGAATACAGTTTGAATAAATTGTATTTATTTAAACTGTATTTCCTTTAATATTGCTACACACTCAAGCCAGCTAGCTTGCAATGCACTTGAATTGTTTTTAGTGCTGTCTTTGCTGCTTTTCTGTAAAAAAAAAAAAAAAAAAACTAAGCTTGTTTCCTGCCTTTCCTGTAACTAGACTAGTCCAGATACAGATTTGCTGTATCCAGGACTGTTTGTAAGCTTGTGAGCCTCATAAGCCTTTCTGTGTTGGAGGGAAGCCTTCTAGCTTGTCAGGGTGAATGATAAGCACAAGGTAGCCTACCTACCACAAGAGGAGTGGTTTCAGGCCCAGGTTTTTCCATCACTTTCAACTTTCTGGTTTAAAAGCCCACGTTCACTCTTGTTTTCCTCCTTTCCTGTAACTAGTCTAGACCAGATACAGATTTGCTGCATCCGGGACTGTGTGTTAGGTTCTGAGCCTACCCCAAGCCTTTCTGTGTTGGAGGAAAGCCTTCTAGCTTATCAGTGGGAGTGGTAAGCACTAGGTAGCCTATCTACCACAAGAGAAGTGGTTTCTGGCCCAGAAATTGTAGTTTATTGGCTGTTTGGGCAGTTTTTCCATCTCTTTCAACTTTCTGGTTTAAAAGCCTGCATTTGCGCTTGTTTCCCGCATTTCCTGTAACTAGTCTTAGTCCAGATACAGATTTGCTGTATCCAGGTCTGTTTGTAAGCTTCTGAGAGATGCCAAGAAGTCTGCTCTTCAATTTTTCTCTTAGATCTGCTAGTTCTCTCCACTCCTGGACGTTTACTAGCTTATTTGTCTAGCACATTACCAGAATTCTTGTAGCAATTATTGTAGCACACAAAAGTGCTACTAGCACTAATCATTCTACAAGGAAACAGCTCCAGTACTTATTATTAATGCCCACCCTTCCAGGCATGTCCAAAGATCAGTTCCCTGTACTTTCTCCTATTAATCTGGTGAACTTGAGCATCTTGAGGCAATGTAGCAACTGCCTCATGTACACTGACAATCCTCTCCTCTTACCTCCCAACACTCAGACTTGTGAGAGATGCACTTATATATCCAAATTGGAAGATACGCACTCTCCAGCCAAGACCAAAATAGCTGGCCAAGAGTAGAAGGTCAACACTTGCACCACACCACATGGAACACATAGCCCTCCAGAACGCACACCAGCACTGTCTTCACGTAAAAACACAAACCACACACCCATGTTCTCGGAGGCTCTCAATAAAAATCTACCCAAACAGCAGACACCTCTAAGGCAGAAATGCACTCGACCACCACAACACAACACTAATCACGAGACACAGAACTCTCCTAAACAGTGTGCCACCCAACCAAAGCCCCTAAGGCAAAACAGCATGCCCAACACACTAGTCATAGGTGACTTGATAGTGAGGCACACTGATGTCCGACTCACTAAGTTGAATATGGAAAAATAACAGTCAGCTGCCTGTCAGGTGCCAGGATCCCCCACATAACACACACACTCAGGTCTCTCAACAACAGGTACAAATATGACTCTGTGATTGTACATGTGGGTGTGAATGACCTGAGATATATCTCCTTGGACTACATGAAAAGAGACATGGAGGAGCTCTTGGATTATGTAGCCCAGGTGGGTATGACCATAACCCTGAGCAGCCTCCTACCATCATCCAGAATGATACCACAGTGCAAGCAGAAAATGAGTGATTTCAACAATTGGCTAAGTTTCTGGTGTCATTCTAAGGAGATCCAGTATCTGTCTGCCTGGGATGACATGATTGACAGACCTCAATGCTTTGCCTAGTTTAAGGTCTGAGCATTACATACTGTATATGCATGTCTCATGTTTGTGTTTTTTTATCTCTCCTCTCACTCCCTTTGTCAGTAGCCTTTTTTTCTCTCCATTTATGCTGCCAATTTTTACAGTATCTGCCATGGTTGTGCCAGTGCTGTGGTCCTGGTCACCAGCCACTTCACAAGTACCCACCTCCCAGGTATCAACTCTACATACATCCAGGCCTTCTGCTCCACTAAGTGCAGTGGGATGGGGTAGGCATGAGATCTTTTTGCCATGTCTGGTGGCTCTTAGTAGGCAAGAGTACCACTGTTCTCTCTGAGGGCATTGCCAAGAGTGAGCGATGCACTACTTACAGGGAGATGGTCAGGATACTAACTGATCTCTTCCTGGGTATTATACAGGCAGAGTGCTACAGAAGGCCATATCCACTATCCTGGTGTCCCCCCTTCCATGTGTGTTGCTGTCCTTCCCTGCTGTCATTCCCATCACCAGTCTCCTCTCCTTGTTTGTGCACCTATAATTTCAATGTCCCCACCCCACAGTTCTTCAGCACCTCCACAGTTGGACTTAGTCTCTGTTTTATGCTTGTTTGTGAGTCCCTGCTTAAGAACACCACCCTCTTATCAGACCTTTTCCTTTTCTTACACACTTCTCCATATTCCTTTCTCCAAAACAAGAGGAAATTAGGCACCTGTCCCCAAAAATATATGCCCTTCCCTTCCTCACTTTCCATCCTCCCAGTCTTACCTTCTCTGTTTTCCCTGTGTATGTTCTTATATTTGTTGCCCTTTACCTTACTGTCCTATATACCATTCAACCCCATTTTTATGGTCACAATACAGATGTAAACATTTCATTAGGCTTCTTAAATTGGGTCGTTATCTTTCCCGTATTGGCACAACATAGTGCATGTGAATGTGCTCTCTGCTCATTTATTTTCTACTTTTCACTCCAAGCCATAACTGTGGGTTTTTCTCTTTCTCAGTGGGTTATATGATCTTTGTTGGAGTTTTTTATTTATCTAGAAGCAGAAGAAACTATGAATTTTCCCATAATTAACTGATAATTAAATGATAATTAACCTTGAGCAACTTTACACTGTGAGTCTTAACAAAAGCAGGCATACTGCAATTACACTAGTCATGTTTCTTAATCCTAGAGGCAGTTTTTGTGTTAAAATAAATATCAATAAACAGGGTAATATTAAGCCTTTATGAACAACAAATGGAGGATATATAGCAGATTCTTTTCCATCTTGCATTTACTTTGAAATGCTTGTCTTTGCAGCAATGTTCTTTCTTTCTTGCTGTCATTCTTTCTCCTTCCTGAAATCGAGACATACTAAACGTTTTCAGTTCTCCTTTTACAACATGGAGAAGCATAATGCCATACACCCTTTTAAACTTCTAAGACAGTCCATTTATAGAGATGTATCGAATTTCTGTATGTAGAATTTCCATATTTCAAACACATTTCCTTGAAGAGAGAAATTTCCAGGTGACCGGCACTTGCACTGTTTTTCAAAGAAAAGATAAATCAGCACAGCTGTGCTAGCATTGCATTGTTGGTTCCAATAGCTCTATGGAGTTAATATGCAACAGCTGCAAGGGGTAATAACTCGTAAATGCATGTCTCTGAATCCCTGCCAACCCACCCAACGGGAGTTAATACGCAAGAGCTGCAAGGGGTAATAACTCGTAAATGCATGTCTCTGAATCGCTACCAAGCCACACAACGGGAGTTAATATGCAAGAGCTGCAAGGGGTAATAACTCATAAATGCATGTCTTTGAATCCCTACCAACCCACACAACGGAAGTTAATAGGCAAGAGCTGCAAGGGGTAATAACTCATAAATGCATGTCTCTGAATCCCTACCAACCCACACAACGGGAGTTAATAGGCAAGAGCAGCAAGGGGTAATAACTCGTAAATGCATGTCTCTGAATTGCTACCAACCCACACAAAGGGAGTTAATACGCAAGAGCTGCAAGGGGTAATAACTCATAAATGTATGTCTTTGAATCCCTACCAACCCACACAACGGGAGTTAATATGAAAGAGCTGCGAGGGGTAATAACTCGTAAATGCATGTCTCTGAATCCCTACCAACCCACACAATGGGAGTTAATATGCAAGAGCTGCAAGGGGTAATAACTAGTAAATGCAAGTCTCTGAATCCCTACCAACGCACACAATGGGAGTTAATATGTAAGAGCTGCAAGGGATAATAACTCATAAATGCATATCTCTGAATCCCTACCAACCAACACAATGGGAGTTAATATGCAAGAGCTGCAAGGGGTAATAACTCATGAATGCATGTCTTTGAATCCCTACCAACCCACACAACGGGAGTTAATATGCAAGAGCTGCAAGGGGTAATAACTCGTAAATGCATGTCTTTGAATCCCTACCAACCCACACAACGGGAGTTAATATGCAAGAGCTGCAAGGGGTAATAACTCGTAAATGCATGTCTCTGAATCCCTACCAACCCACACAATGGGAGTTAATATGCAAGAGCTGCAAGGGGAAATAACTCATAAATGCATGTCTTTGATTCAATACCAACCCACACAACGGGAGTTAATATGCAAGAGCTGCAAGGGGTAATAACTCATAAATGCATGTCTCTGAATCCCTAGCAACCCACACAATGGGAGTTAATATGCAAGAACTGCAAGGGGTAACAACTCATAAATGCATGTCTCTGAATCCCTACCAACCCACACAACGGGAGTTAATATACAAGAGCTGCAAGAGTAATAACTCATAAATGCATGTCTCTGAATCCCTACCAACCCACACAATGGGAGTTAATATGCAAGAGCTGCAAGGTGTAATAACTCATAAATGCATGTCTCTGAATCCCTACCAACCCACACAACGGGAGTTAATATGCAAGAGCTGCAAGGGGTAATAACTCATAAATGCATGTCTCTGAATCCCTACCAACCCACACAATGGGAGTTAATATGCAAGAGCTGCAAGTGGTAATAACTCATAAATGCATGTTTGTGAATCCCTACCAACCCACACAACAGGAGTTAATATGCAAGAGCTGCAAGGGGTAATAACTCATAATTGCATGTCTCTGAATCCCTATGAAACCACACAACGGCAGTTAATATGCAAGAGCTGCAAGGGGTAATAACTCATAAATGCATGTCTCTGAATCCCTACCAACCCACACAATGGGAGTTAATATGCAAGAGCTGCAAGGGGTAATAACTCATAAATGCATGTCTCTGAATGCCTACCAACCCACACAACGGGAGTTAATATGCAAGAGCTGCAAGGGGTAATAACTCATAAATGCATGTCCTTGAATCCCTACCAATCCACACAACGCTGCTGCACAAGCACTTGCAGACAGACATTCACAAGTACACATGTTCTCATACTCATACTGTCATACAGACACACACACACACACACACACACACACACACACACACACACGCAGACTCAAGCACAGATGTTCTCACATTCATACAGTCGTAAAGACATGTTTGCAGTTTTACACACACACACACACACACACACACACACACACACACACACACACACACACACACACACATATTAACACAACCTCACAATATGTACTTGCTGTGGCACTTGCTGCCCTGCTGTTGTCACAGCCAGCAATGAGTGGACACTACAAAACAGCACTTTAATTGCCGCTGCTATATGTGTTACAGCTCATCTTTGAGTCTCACTGGCTACATTACCTGCACTTCCAGACAGGTGCATCTACATGAGTGACTATCCAGTAGACTACTGTAATGTTACTTGCTAAATGTTTCATACCACTGTGCTGAATCAGATCCTCACAGTACACTACGCAGTCCTGCAAGAAACACAGTTGCACAATGTGCTGTGTGTTTCTGAATACCACTTAAAACAACATATTCTGATTAATCCTAACACTATGTAACACTTAGTAGTCAGAATGGCTTAAATAAAAAGAGATGCATACAACACCTGCAGCCAGCTTCATCAATATTTACTTTAACCTGCACAGTGGGTGCAATATACCATATTACATGACTTACATTCCGGACTCTGGGACAGATTAGAGGTTTATAACAATGATAATAACAATAATAATACTAGTAACAATACCCATTTGTTAATCAGGTCAACCACTGGACATACAGTCCCTTTTCAGGAGCAACCTGGTATCAATGTCTGCTTAAGGGAATTGCTGAGCGTCAGACAGTAGGTAAATTAAGGTTGTTGGAATGAAACCCAGAACTGTTGCAGGCTTTAGGTCTATCACAGCATTGTCTTAAATTTCTGTGCCAAACTGTCAGATCCACTAAAGCTATGCAGATATATTACAGGCATATGGGATATCACTACACAGGTTAGCTTAGTGAGGTGAGAGGTATACCGTGTGTGTTGCACCACATGGAAAGACTTCCTCACCACTGTGGATACATGATGGTCAATGTTCACTCTACTACCAGTGTTTCTAAATCCCTCAACTCTGAGTCTACTCTTAGGGGTGTGCTGTTAATGTTGTAGTTTGCAGGGGTATGTAACTTCCCAAAGGGTATGTTAATGCATTTCCTTGCATTTTGTTTCAGGCCATGGCTTTGACAGCAATCATTTGTCTGATTTAGACCTTCCTGAAGGATATCTACTCCACTCTGGATTCACTGACTGCCCCAGCTTGCAGTTGTCGGCAAACCTTGTCCTCCAGATGCCTTCCGCATTAGCCTTGACTTCAGAGAAGTATATTCTGAACAGGAGTGGGCCCAGCACTGAGCCCTGTGGCACACCATTAGTAACTGTCTGATTGCTGGATCTGAATTCACCCTTTAACCACATGTGTACTGCCATGAACCAGCTGGCTATCCATCTGGTGACATACAGATTTAGGCCCAGTTTTATGAGTTTTCTTTGAGTTGCTGACCAAGTTCAGATCCATAGAACAGGTGACCTTTGTCATTCAGAGGCTGACCTGAGTGGGGAACTGTGTCAAATGCCTTAGCCAGGTTGAGGTAGGGGGTATGCAGTGTTTTGCCCTCATCCATAGCCTTAATGACTCCCTTGACAAAGCCAAATTGGGTTGGGTCCAGTGTTTGGAGGTTTCCTACGCCATTATTTATCAGTTCCACAATTATTCTTTCTATGTATTTATAAATAAGAGTAGTCAAACTTATGGTCTGTAATTTTAGGGTCATTTAATGGTCCTCCTTTATGCAAAGGGATGACAGTTGCTCTCCTCCACTGTATCAGGACAAAGCCAGTCCAGAGGCTGTGGTTAAACAGAGATCCTAATGTGCCTCATAGGTCCTGAGTTAAGCTATTTAAGAGTCAACCTGATATATCATTGGGCCCCATTGAAGTTATGATTTTAGATTAAGAGAGTGCAATGGGTAACTGCTCCTTGGTGATAACTGGTAAAGGAGTGGTGGAGAGTATTTCTTGGGGGACAACGGAGGGTGATGGGTAGGGAAATTTGAGCTGGATTTATTGGGCAGCAGATTTGCTTTATCTTTTGGTTGAGTATGAGTGATGCCATGTATATCTAGTTCCACACATTGTTGGGTTTTGCCTTTATGATTGTGGACATATCTGAAAATTGCCTTGTGGTTATCCTTAGCTTTGGAGGCTATTTTTGCCTCAATGGCTACTTTCAAAGATTTGACTAGTCCCCTCATTCACTTCTTTTACTAATGAGGGGCTTATTGCTATGCTGTGCACATTTCTTCTTACTTCTCAACAGGATTTTCTTTCTTCTGTTGTACAGCCTATTAATACCAGGGGTCCAACATTGTGGTTTGTTTTTGCACTTTGATTTGGGTTTATTTTAGTCTGGTACTGCCGTTTGTATGCAGTTGTTTATATGGCTGACAGGGCTTTTGTGTACACCTCTGTGTAGGCTTCTGGGTTTTATAGATTTGGGAGAGCTTGGAATCTATATATGCTGTCACTTAATAGGAGGCAGTTTGGCCTGGAAAGATTTTTAGGTGAGGGTTCTAGTTTTACCTTTATTTCCAGGGATATTGCTTTGTAAACTGATCTTACTAGTGTGGACATCACACTTGGGGTATGTTTGCTCCCCTAGTGGGAGTGCAGACCTGCTGCTCCAGGGCATTTGAATTCTCAAAGTCAAGTAATCTTTCAGCCTGTGTGTTAGTGGTCATATATGCCTCCAAGTTAATGGAAGGGCAGTTAAAAATCACACATGAGTATGATATTGGGCTGATTAAGTGATTTAAGTATCTTCAGGTATGATGTATGGGTTTCTTGGTTCATAGTGGGGGTGGGACCTGTAGCTAGCAAGAATATGGTCATGGATTTTTCCCTTGGTTAGGTGGACATGGAGTAGCTCAAGTATGTCATATTGTTTGGCCAGCCTTGAGGTGCGTTTATCCTTTATGTAGATAGATACGCCTCTGTCTTTTGCTCTTTCAGGTTGAGTGGGTGATTGGAACATATGGAAGGCATTATAGCCAAGTACTGCCAGAGTGCTGTCCATAGCTTTAAACCATGTTTCAGTAACTGCACAGGTATCAGCATTCTGCAGGGTAAGAGCTGCTTCTTGGGAGTACAGTGTCCTGCTCAGACTCCTAACATTGTGCAGTAACACCTTTAACTTGAACTGAGTAGCTATTATCATGTTGGAATGTTTGCCTGTCTGGCAATGCCTAAAAAAATCACTATGGGGTGGATAATGTTTTGGCCAATATCTGAAAGCCTAGAGGTGAAAGGTGAAGACCATCCCTGGAAAAGCAGCATAGCCCGTCAACTATGTCTTCACAGGCTGGCAGGTATTGGACCCCTTTGGAATTACACCACTAGCTAAACCAGTTGTTAAAGTCGATCATGTTCTTTTGGTATTGTGGTATCTTCCTTGGTGATGGTAGAATGCTGCTCAGTTTTAGGCTCATATTTGCTTGCGAGAGCTCAGTCATGTGTTTCTTCATATACAAGTGCAAAACCATGCGCTGGGTCGAAAAGGCTGTTCTCCACGTACTTCCAATGCTTCTTTAATACAAGGCAATAGCTCAATAAACGAAAATAAGTAAAAACGGATGGTATCCAGTAAAAAAGAAGCTGTTTATTGCAATAAAATGTAAGCGCTTTCACCCGAAGGCTTCCTCAGACATTACAAATACCCAAGTTCAAAAATCATTTAAATACATAGTGATTCATCCTAATAGGTCAAAATCCATCACCTGTGTGGATTATACCTAGTGACACATATCTATCTCATGCAGTACTAAAACATATTATATTGACATTACTGAAGCCTAACATATGATATAATAGCAGCGCATCAATGATAAAATCTAAAATAAAAACATACTATATAAATATAACCTTGTACACATATAAATGAATAGAATATATCATAACTCCTATTCAAATTTGTACAATCATATGAAATTTATATAAAATTTATTTAAAAATTTTTTTATAAAAAATTTTTATAAAAAAGGGGGGAAAGAGATCATATATGCTACTATCTATCTAGTGTAAAACAATATTACACACACATATATTAACTATTGCTTGGGTCTATTGCATCTCTTCTTCTTCAATATGGGTTTGATATGAACACGATCATTAAGTCCAGGGTATTTATCTGCCCTACACCTAATGATCCATCTCATCTCGTTCTCTAAAGTTGAATTCACTATGTCACCTCCTCTACTGTGTTTTAGAATTTCTTGTATCACACAAAATGTGAACATGTGTTGTGGCCCTGACATCTTAACATGTCTCGCCAGTGCATTAGAGTCACCCCCTATTCTAATCTGATAGAGATGTTCCCTTATTCTCTCCTTGAACATCCTATTCATTTTACCTATATAAAAGGAGGTGCAGGCTAAGCATCTAGCCAGATATATCACATTCGTACTCTCACAACTAGTGTTGGTTCTAAACGTATACTTAAAGTGGTTGACCGGATGAACAAAAGTGTCTCTAGTGTCTATATGACAGCATTGGTTACAACATTCACATGGACGTGTATTATAAATGGATTCACATTGTCTACTCATATTACAATTCACAGTCTTGTAACACAACATACTTCTGATATTGGGTTTATTCTTGTATGAAAACAATAATATTTATATAAATTTCATATGATTGTACAAATTTGAATAGGAGTTATGATATATTCTATTCATTTATATGTGTACAAGGTTATATTTATATAGTATGTTTTTATTTTAGATTTTATCATTGATGCGCTGCTATTATATCATATGTTAGGCTTCAGTAATGTCAATATAATATGTTTTAGTACTGCATGAGATAGATATGTGTCACTAGGTATAATCCACACAGGTGATGGATTTTGACCTATTAGGATGAATCACTATGTATTTAAATGATTTTTGAACTTGGGTATTTGTAATGTCTGAGGAAGCCTTCGGGTGAAAGCGCTTACATTTTATTGCAATAAACAGCTTCTTTTTTACTGGATACCATCCGTTTTTTACTTATTTTCATTTATTGAGCTATTGCCTTGTATTAAAGAAGCATTGGAAGTACGTGGAGAACAGCCTTTTCGACCCAGCGCATGGTTTTGCACTTGTTTATCCTTATTCTATCCATTGCACTAGCCGGGTCCCAGCTCTGTTGGCTAGGTGTGTGTTTCTTTTTATTTTATGTTTCTTCATATAGTTCATACAGGTACATCATTCATACCCACATAGGTTCATAGGTTGGTACTAGGCTATCGGTCCTAGGGCTTATATAAGCCTAGCCATAACAATTCCCTGGCTATTTCTTCACACTTTATTTACTTTCCTGGACCCCTGTCTAGCAGGGCGACTGACATGATCCCCGGGGTGAATTTCCTTTCTCCCAACCAATCGTCAAGGTTCCTTTTGAAGAGGGCCAAAGAGGTGCTCTGCTTGACATGTATGGGCAGTCTATTTCAGAGTCTGGGGAGTCTCTGGGTCAGGAACCTATCCCTCCAGCATGTTTTGTTTATTGTGATGACAAGGTTTAGATCCCTCAAGCATGTGGCTCTGAGGGATTGGGATTTCTTTAAGTGTAGCATGTCCAACATCTCTGGGTTTGACATGGCCTTGTATGTTAAGCAGAGATAATTTCTGAGTAGATGATATGTGACAGGGTATAGCTGGAGTTTTTAAGGTGGTCAGCGTAGGGAATCTGTTTTAGGCCTGTGATTCTTTTAGTGAGGTATTTCTGTGGCCTTTCCAGTTGTTGCAGATGTCTTGAAAGGTACATACCAAACGGGACATTGATTCTATAATGGGTCTAATGAGGGATGAGTACAGTGGGACAATAACCTCCTTTTTTCTGGATGAAAAGCCCTTAGTGATGAGGTGTGCCACATAGAAGGATTTCATGACTGTTGTGGCGATGTGGTTAGCAAAGGTGAGACCACTGTCCACCTGTGTCCCTAAGTCTCTTATCACACTTTCGGTGTTTAGTGTACTGCCACCTATGTTGTAATTCACGGGTACATGTTTTTTCCCAAAGGGGATAACTATACATTTCTTGGCATTGAGCTTGAGCCCATCGCTCAGGCACCAAGCATCTGTATCTGTAAGGCCCTTTTAGGTTCATAGGTTGGTACTAGGCTATCGGCCCTAGGGCCTACACAAGCCTAGCCATAACAATTCCCTGGATATTTCTTCCCACTATATTTACTTCCCTGGACCCCTGTCTAGCAGGCTGACTGACATGATTCCCGGGGTGAATTTCCTATCTCCCATCCTATCATTAAGGTTCCTTTTGAAGAGGGCCAAGGAGGTGCTCTGCTTTACATGTATGGGCAGTCTATTCCAGAGTATGAGGAGTTTCTGGGTCAGGAACGTACCCCTCCAGCATGTTTTCTTTATTGTGATGACAAGGTTTAGATCCCTGGACCGTGTGGCTCTGAGGGATTGGGATTTCTTTAAGTGGAGCTTGTCCAACATCTCTGGGTTTGACATGGCCTTGTACGTTAAGCAGAGATCGCCTCTGAGTAGACAATATGCCACAGAGTATAGCTGGAGTTTTTATTTAGACGGTCAGCATATGGCATCTGCTTTAGGCCTGTGATTCTTTTAATGAGGTATTTCTGCTGCCTTTTTGGCTGTTGCAGATGTCTTGAGAGGTACATACCAAATGGGGCGTTGTATTCTATAATGGGTCTAATGAGGGATGAGTACAGTGGGACAATGACCTCCTTTTTTCTGGATGAAAAGCCCTTAGTGATGAAGTGTGCCACATAGAAGGATTTCCTGACTGTTGTGGTGATGTGGTTATCGAAGGTGAGACCACTGTTCACCTGTGTCCCTAAGTCTCTTATCACACTTTCGGTGTTTAGTGTACTGCCACCTATATGGTAATTCATGGATACATGTTTTTTCCCAAAGGGGATAACTATACATTTCTTGGCATTAAGCTTGAGCCCATGGCTCTGGCACCAAGCATCTGTTTCTGTAAGGCCCTTTTGTAGAATATCCACATCATTTGGGGATTCAATAATGGCTCCCAGTTTGCAGTCATCTGCAAACTTTGTTAACCAGAGTCCCTTAGTGTTGGCCTGCACTTCAGAGAAGTAGAAAGCCAAAAAAAACGTGTTGGGTAAAACCTTGGTGCAGAAATAAATCCAAGTAAAAAGTAAAAGATGCACCAAGATAACACACAGCGAAACGTTTAATCACAACAAAGTACAAGGTGGTAAGCGCTTTCACAACCAAAGTTGTTTCATCAGACATCTTTTACTTTTTACTTCAGAGAAGTAGATGCCAAACAAGAGTGGTCCCAGGACTGAACCCTAAGGTACTCCACTTGTCACTTGTCTGGAGCTGGATTTGGAGTCGACTACTTTTACAGTCTGGGTTCTGTCAGTAATCCAGTTGGCAACCCATCGAGTGACATAGGGATTTATACCCAGCTTAGTAAGTTTATCTATGATTCCAGAGTGGGGGATGGTGTCAAAGGCCTTGGCGAGGTCCAGATAGGCTGTGTGGACTGCCTTACCCTCGTCCACAGCTCTGGAGACTGATTCAAAGTCAACCAGGTTTAGGAGACAAGATCGGCCCTTCACAAACCCAAACTGGGTGGGATCCAGTGTTTGAAGGTTGCCAATGTCTTTGTTTATAAGTTACATGATAATGCATTCCATGCCCTTGCAGATCAGGCTCGTCAGACTGATGGGACAGTAGTTCCCAGGATCCAAGGTGGATCCCCCATTGTGGAGTGGGATAACTGTAGCTGTGCGCTACTCAGTGGGCATGAAGCCTGAGGTGAGGGTATGATTAAACATGACACTTAGGTGAGGTGCTAGTTCATTTTGTAGTTCATGTAGTACACAGCCTGGGATGTCATCTGGTCCCATGGATGCTGTATTCTTAGCTTTGGAGAGTGCGGTTTCTACCTGTGTGACCGTGATTACCGGAATTTGGTAAACTTTTGGTATTGACATGGGCCCTTTAGGGGGTGAGAGGTGTGTGAAGTTGGCACTAAACCGCTTTGCCAGAATATTGGCAATATCCTTGGGATCAGTATTTTTAATGCCATTCTGTTGTAGCTCAGAGCAGATCTGAGCATTGCCATTTAGATCCTTGACATAACTATCAAATGCCTTGCGGTTGTCATTGGAATCTTTGGCAATTTTATTTTCGCAACTAGCTTTTGAGGATTTTATGCGGGATCTCAGCTTCTTACTGAGGCTGGTAAGGGAGTTTTTGCATCCTGGGATTTTCCTCTTTTCTGCAACAGTTTCTTCCTTCTGTTGAATAGTTTGTTTACGGCAGGGGACCACCAGATTGGCTACCTTTTTTTGGAGGAGAGCATCCTGTTTCTATTTGGGATGGCACGATTCATGCACGACTGGATGTGTTTGGACAGTACCTTAGTGTAGGATTCAGCAGTTGAACTTTCAGTGCCCGTCTGCATGGGTGTCATGAAGTTTGTCACTTCTGACTTGAGTAGCATGAAGTTGGCTTTGGAGAAGTTTTTTATGGAGGTTTCCTTACTGGGGGGTGGGGGTGGGATGTCAAGGGTGATTTGCTTATGGTTACACCTGACAAATGAGAGGATGACCATGGGTGTGGAACATCTATCTCCCATGTTGGTAATGACCAGGTCTAGGATATTGGAGCCACTGGTGGGGCAATGGATTAGTTGATCCAGGGCATTAGAATTTATGAATTCCAAGAACCGCTGGGAAAAGGTGTTGGTACCCGAGTAGTTTTCACAGTTAATGGCAGGGTAGTTGAAATCACCCAGTATTAGGGTGTTTGGTTGTATCTTAATATTTTCCAGTATGTTTAGAAAGGTGTAGTAGAATCTTGGAGCATGGTGGGGGATCTGTAGCAAGCTACAATTTGGATTGCAGTCTTACCTGGTGTTAGTTGCACCTGATGAAGTTCAGATGCATTGTGTTGGGCAACTATCCTGGAGGTGTGAATATCCTTGGTGAATATGGACACTCCTCCACCATTAGTGTTTTGGTCTTGGTTTGGTGGCCGAAAAGTGTGGTAAGAGTTGTAGCCTGGTATTGCAGGGGTGCTCTCTGGAGCCTTGAACCAGGTCTCAGTTACTGCACAAATATCAATGTCCTCATTTTTTGGAGTGCCTTGGGAGAGTGCAATTTGAGGTTTAGACTTCTAGCATTGAGTAGCATTACCTTCAGATTTTGCATGCTTGTATCTGTTCCCGTGGTGGTTTTGTCCTTTGAACCTTGCCTAAAAAAGGCACTATAGGGGTCGCAAGAGCTTTAGCCAGTAACCTAAGTCCAAGGGGTGACAGGTGCAGACCATCTCTGGCAAAGCATCGTGGGTTGTCGATCATGTCTTCCCAGGCAGACAGATACTGGATCCCCTTTGAATGACACCAGTAGCTTAGCCAATTGTTGAAGTCAATCATTTTGCCCTTATACTGTGGTATCATTCTGGGCGAAAACAGGATACTACTCAGGGCTAGGGTCATACCTGCCTGGGCCACATGTTCTGAGAGCTCTTCCATGTCTCTTTTCATGTAGTCCAGGGAGGTACGTCTCAAGTCATTCAAACTCCAACATAGACAATGACAGAGTCGTATTTGTACTTGTTGTGGAGTGATTTGAGTGCATGCGTTATGTGGTGGATCCTGGCACCCGATAGGCAGCTGACTGTAATTTTTTCCTTGTTCAGCCTGGTGAGTGGGACATCAGTGTGCCTGACTATAGAGTCACCTATGACTATAGTGCTGGGTGTATTGTCTTGCCTTAGGGGCTGTTGTTGGGTGGCACAATGATGTTGTGAGCTATGTGTCACTTTGGTTGTGACTGGTGTTTGTTTGCGTTTCAGCTTCGGACATCCTTGATGCTTGGGCAGGTTAATGTTAAGGGCTTCTGCACATGTGGGTTTAGTGTTGCTATGCATGTGTTTTGAAGGGCTATGTGTTGCTTGAGGTGTAGTGCAGGTGTTAACCTTCTCCGCTTGACTGTCTAGCACAATCTTGGCTGGAGAGAGCTTTGCTTCCAGTTTGGCTATGTAAGTGCATCTCTTGCAGGTTGTAGTGTTGGTTGGTAGGAGAAGAGGGTTGTCTGTGTACATGAGGCAGTTGCCGCATTGCCCCAGTATGCCCAGATTCACCAGGTGGACAGGAGAAATCACCGGAAGCTTACCTTTGGACATGCCTGTTAGGTGCTTTTTTTGTAAACTACAAGAGCTGTTTTCCCTTACCTTTGCAAGGTACTTTCAATTATAGGCTGTTTAGTGCCTTGCAATTAATTTCTCCTTACTGACAAGGAGAGTTGAGTGTTTGTATCAGTTTCAGGCTTCCTAGTGCTTTCCAGCAGGTTCTAAAGCAAGTGCTAGTCACAGGGGTTCGGATTTTAGTGCTACTGCTGAGAAACCAGCTAGTTCTAGGGGAAAATTTGAACAGCAGACTTTCTGGCACCTGGAATAGTTTAACCAGCTAGGGTTAGGAGGGTGGCCTAATGGTTGAGGTGTTTGCCTTACAAACACAAGGTGCAGGGTTTGAGTCTCACAATGGATAATTGTCTAGGCTTAAAATGGCTCACAAGGGCAGTTAGCCTAGTACTAATTTATGAATCTAAACCGTAACCCCACCGTACTGCACAATGTGGAAAATGCACAAATACACATGTTTTTAAACCAGAAAGTTGAAATGGATAAAAATCAGACCAAAACGGCTAATAAAATTACAATTTCAGAGCTGGAAACCACTCCTGTAGTGCTAGATAGGCAGTACAATGCTCACCACTCCCACTGGTAAGCAGTAGGACTTCCCTCTGACACAGCAAGGTCTGGATAGCTCTGAACACAGAAAATAAAGTCCTGAGATAAGCAAAGCCTGGGATCTGGACTATACTGGCTAGGAAAGGTGGGAAACGAGCAAAGAAGATAGTATTTTTTTTGGTTAAAACAGGCTAAACAATGCAATAATACAGTAAATACAAAGAAAAGTCTAACGCACTTGAGTGTGTAGTCCTAAACAGTAAATGCAATTAAAACTCTACAAAATTAGCAATTTGAAACTTTTTAAATGAAGCAAGGCAAGTGCACAACTGAAAACCGATTTAAGAGGCAGTAATACAGTAGAATAAGTAGCTAGTCTACAAATGTAGAGAAGTCTATATATACAGAGAAGCAGCTAAAACACACACAATTCAGATGCAGTGTAACCTAGAGCACTTGAGTTGTAGCAATATTAAGGGAAATACAGTTTTAATAAATGCACTAAAATATACTCTATATTTCCAAAATGTTTGAGAAGCACAGTCAGAACACAAGGAGATTCAGGCAATTTTTTTTTAAAGAAAGGGAGAAAGGAGGAACAGAAGGCCTTCTCAGATGTTCCCTCTGTATTAGGTAGAATGAGCTAATGACACTAGACTGGGAGGATTGTCCCAGATCAAATTTACAGTAGGGGCGGGCAACTGCAAAGCCACCAAGTATAACAACAAGATACCAACAGGGATGAAGGGTGGGGACCAATACTAAAGCTATTAGCCTACACTCTTTTAGACAGTAAACACTACAGAAATCTTTATGACAGCAGTGAGCCACAAAATCAATGTTTTTAAACAAATAAAGGAGCAAGCAGACTCTACAGAATGTGTTTAACTGCAAACAAATCAGTTACTCGTGCAGATTAGTTAATAGCAATAAAATACAGTAAAACTTATGCAGCAGGCAATAAAAAGTGCTATATATAAATTACTAGAAGCAATAACCAGTATAAATAAGCCAAAAAAGGGTACTTATTGTTATATATCTCAGATCAGAGTTGTAGTCAATGCCCCTCCTCCACTCTGCTCAGTGTCTATAGAGTATCCACATCATTTGGGGATTCAGTAATGGCTCCCAGTTTGCAGTCATCTGTGAACTTTATCAGCCAGAGTCCCTTAGTGTTGGCCTGTACTTCAGAGAAATACATGCTAAACAAGAGCGGTCCCAGGACTGAACAATGAGGTACTCCACTTGTCACTTGTCTGGAGCTGGATTTGGCGTCAGCTACTTTTACAGTGTGGGTTCTGTCAGCAAGCCAGTTGGCAAACCATCGAGTGATGTAGGGATTAATGCCCAGCTTAGTAAGTCTAGCTATGATTTCAGAGTGGGGGATGGTGTCAAAGGCCTTGGCGAGGTCCAGATATGCTGTGTGGACTGCCTTACCCTCGTCCATGGCTCTGCAGACTGAGACATGGAGGTTGACTGAGTCATACTAGGACTTAGGAGTAAGTGACCTGAGCGCCTGCATGATCTGCTGGATCCTCACCCTTGAGAGGCAACTGTAACATTTTTCTTATCCAGCCTTTTAAGATGGACACCAGTGTGTCTCACAATGGAGTCATCTAATATCAGAATATTGGTTTATGGAGTGTTGCTCCTTATGGGTTTGGTAGTTGAGACACAATGAGATGTGGCTATGTGTCTTGTGATGGTAATTGTGTTGTTTGTGTGTATGCAGAGTTTCTGAGCACTGCTCCTGAAAGGCCTTTGAGGTTTAGGTAATTTGCACGTGAGCATCTCCACATATATGGGTCTATGTGTGTGGTCCTTTGTGGGTGTAATAAGTGGTGTGTGTGAATCACTGACAACATGTTTTTTGCTTTTTGTACCTGTATGTGAGATTCCTGTCTCCAATTGCACTTTGCAACTACATCTCTCACATAGTGTATTTGTCTTTTCAAGAATTAAGTGGCTGCCAGTTTTGCGTCTATATCATAACATCGTAGACACAATACGTCGACTGCTCACAAGAGCAAAATTGCCAAAACTTGAATTCAGTATTGTGGGGGGTGTGCCCCCCACAACCCCTGCTAAATATATATTCAAACTCCGAGATCGCACTACACTGAGGAAAGGGCAAATATCCCAATATTCACTGTACTGCGATCTCAAAAACGGACCCTCGACATTTCGGCACTTTCGCTGTTGTGCCATTCGACATTTTGATTTTATGATAATATGATACAGATCCAGCAGTTTTCATAAGGCAATTGCTACATTGCCTCAGGATGCCCATTTCCACCAAGCTGGATGCACAAATAGCAGGAAAGTGGCTATCATTGTTTGCAGGTCGTAATGTCTACTTGCAAAGGATAGGAGTGGAGAGTGTTTGTAACTGGACAAGAGGTTGGTGCTTACTTTTTGTAATCTACAGCTAACCTGGCAAGTAATGGTATCTGGGTCTATATTATAACATCAAAGCTCCAGATATTCGAATACCTAAAGCTCGACACCTAAACAGAGAAAGCTGAAACCCACAAACAGCCATTTCCGCAAATTTTTTAACAGAGAAAGCATTTGCTTGGCCATTATGGAGAATTTGCCCTTTTCTCCAATGTAGAGCGATCTTGGAGTTGGTATATTTAGATAGGGGGGTGTGGGAGGCACAGCCCCCCCACTTGATTCGGGTTTGAAAGTTTGTTTTTTTTTTGTTTTGCGGCCAAGCGATTTCTTTCTCTGTGCGGAAGTGGCCATTAGCAGTTTTGAGAGTTCGCTATTTTCGTGTCGAGCTTTAGGTATTCGAATACCTGAAGCTTTGATGTTATAATATAGACACTGCTGCCCAGCAACTGAACCAGATGCTTGCTGAACAGCAATAGTCCAGGGGGCAGTGATAAGGTAATATAGACCTAAGCAGTGCTAACTAATTGTGTAAGTGCTGCTAGTTGTACATGAGTAATGTGGGACTGAGTTAAAGTTTTTAGAGGGAAATTTCAACTTCTGGTGATTGGGTATACAGAAGGCATGACTAACTGCTGCTGCTCAAAGAGCAGTTTGACGCAAATGCAAGGCTTATATATGCTCATAAAAAAAGCAAATTTAACACTAACTATGCCCTAAAGCTGATTAGTAAACACACAGTGAGCTTTCTACCAGCAATTCCCAGGTCAAATAGGTGAAAGCAGCCCTCTCCTGCCACAACAGTGCAAACTGACTGTGTTAATGTAAAATGACGGGTCTGGAACCCAGGAACCACAAACAGATACATGAAACTAAGAAATTACTAAATACAACATAATTCAGTACAGAACAGCAGCCTTTCCAGCAGTTTGAAAAGGAACTTTAAGACTTAAACTAAGTGCTGAAAAACAATAAATAGCGCAGTGAACCTTCACAGTATAATGAGAATAAGCAACATGAGTGCAAAACGATACATAATTTCACTTGTCTTACCACAGATGACTTGGGATGTTTGCAAAATCTATCAAAGACTCTGGCATAATCGCCAAATGATGAGCAGCTCTGGATAGGAGGGAAGGTAATAGGTAGGTATTAGCCAGACTAATTCTGGTGTTTGCATTTAGATAGTTTCTGTCTATAAAGCGGCCCTTGTTACTGATATTTTTTAATGCTATTCTGGTTATGAAGATCGAATATTAGATTATCATCAATGGTCACAACTGGGAGCCCAGGGTATTGGGATACTGCAATGGTAACAACTGGGAGCTTAAGGTATTGGGCTACTGCAATAGTCATAACTAGGAGCTCAGGGTATTGTGCTACTGCAATGGTCACAACTGGGAGCCCAGGGTATTGGGCTACTGCAATGGTCACAAATGGGAGCCCAGGGTATTGGGCTACTGCAATGGTCATAACCAGGAGCTCAGGGTATTGGGCTACTGCAGTGGAAACAACTGGGAGCTCAGGGTATTGGGCTACTGCAATGGTCACAACTGGGAGCCCAGGGTATTGGGATACTGCAATGGTAACTGGGAGCTCAGGGTATTGGGCTACTGCAATGGTCATAACTGGGAGCTCAGGGTATTGGGCTACTGCAGTGGAAACAACTGGGAGCTCAGGGTATTGGGCTACTACAATGGTCAGAACTGGGAGCCCAGGGTATTGGGCTACTGCAATGGTCACAATTGGGAAACGGGTAATGGGATACAGCAATGGTAACAACTGGGAGCTCAGGGTATTGGGCTACTGCAATGCTCATAACTGGGAGCTCCGGGTATTGAGCTACTGAAGTGGAAACAACTGGGAGCTCAGGGTACTGCACTATTGCAATGGTAACAACTGGGAGCTCAGGGTATTGGGCTACTACAATGGTCACAACTGGAAGCTCAGGGTATTGGGCTACTGCAATGGTCACAACTGGGAGCTCAGGGTACTGGGCTATTGCAATGGTTGCAACTGGGAGCTCAAGGTATAAGGGCTACTGCAATGGTCACATCTGGGAGCTTAGGGTATTGGGCGACTGCAATGGTCACAACTGGGAGCTCAGGGTATTTGGCTACTGCAATGGTCACAACTGGGAGCTCAGGGGATTGGCCTATTGCAATGGTCACAACTGGGTGCTCAGGGTATTGGGCTACCGCAATGGTCACAACTGGGAGCTCAGGGTATTTGGCTACTGCAATGCTCAAAACTGGGAGCTCGGGGGATTGGCCTATTGCAATGGTCACAACTGGGAGCTCAGGGTATTGGGCTACTGCAATGGTCACAACTGAGAGCTCAGGGTATTGGTCTACTGCAATGTCACAACTGGGAGCTCAGGGTACTGGGCCACTGCAATGGTCATAACTGGGAGCACAGGGTATTGGGCTACTGCAGTGGACACAATTGGGAGCTCTGGGTATTGGGCTATTACATTGGTCACAACTGGGAACTCAGCATATTGGGCTACTGCAATGGTCACAACTGGGAGATCAGGGTATTGGGCTATTGCAATAATCACAAGTGGGAGCTCAAGGTACTGGGCTACTGCAATGATCACAACCGGGAGCTCAGGGTACTGGGCTATTGCAATGGTCACAACTGGGAGCTCAGGGTATTGGGTTACTGCAATGGTCACAACTGGAAGCTCAAGGTATTGGGCTACTGCAATGGTCAGAACTGGGAGCTCAGGGTATTGGGCTACTGCAATGGTCAGAACTGGGAGCTCAGGGTATTAGGCTACTGCAATGGTCAGAACTGGGAGCTCAGCCTACTGGGCTTCCGCAATGATCACAACTGGGACGTCAGGGTATTGGGCTACTGCAATGGTCACAACTGGGAGCTCAGTGTACTGGGCTACTGCAATGGTCACAACTGGGAGCTCAGGGTACTGGGCTACTGCAATGGCCACAAATGGGAGTTCAGGGTACTGGGCTACTGCAATTGTCACAACTGGGAGTTCAGGGTATTAAGCTACTGCAATGGTCACAACTGGGAGCTCAAGGTATTGGGTACTGAAATGGTCAGAGCTCAGGGTATTGGGCTACTGCAATGGTCACAACTGGAACCTCAGGGTACTGGGCTATTGCAATGGTCACAAATGGGATCTCAGGGAATTGGGCTAATGCAATGGTCACAACTGGGAGCTCAGGGTACTGGGCTACTGCAATGGTCACTAATGGCAGCTCAGGGTATTGGGTTATTGCAATGGTCACAACTGGGACCTCAGGGTATTTGGGTACTGCAATGGTCACAACTGGGAGCTCAGGGTACTGGGCTACTGCAATGGTCACATCCAGGAGCTCAGGATATTGGGCAACTGCAATGGTCACAACTGGGAGCTCAGGGTATTGGGCTACTGCAATGGTCAGAACTGGAAGGTCGGGGTATTGTGCGACTGCAATGGTCACAACTGGGAGCTCAGGGTATTGTGCTTCTGCAATGGTCACAACTGGGAGCTCAGAGGACTGGCCTATTGTAATAGTCACAACTGGGAGCTCAGGGTAATGGGCTACTGCAACGGTCACAACTGGGAGCTCAGGGTACTGGGCTACTGCAATGGTCACAACTGGGAGCTCAGGGTACTGGGCTACTGCAATGGTCATAACTGGGAGCACAGGGTATTGGGCTATTGCAATGGTCACAACTAGGAGGTCAGGGTATTGGGCTATTGCAGTGGTCACAACTGGGAGCTCAGGATATTGGGCTACTGCAATGGTCACAACTGGGAGCTCAGGGTATTGGGCTACTGCAATGGTCACACCTGGGAGCTCAGGGTATTGGGTTACTGCAGTGGTCACAACTAGCAGCTCAGGGTATTTGGCTACTGCAGTGGTCACAACTGGGAGCTCAGGGGATTGGCCTATTGCAATAGTCACAACTGGGAGCTCAGGGTATTGGGCTACTGCAATGGTCACAACTGGGAGCTCAGGGCATTGGGCTACTGCAATGTCACAACTGTGAGCTCAGGTAACTGGACCACTGTAATAGTTATAACTTGGAGCACAGGGTATTGGGCTACTGCAATGGTCACAACTGGGAGCTCAGGGTATTGGGCTATTGCAATGGTCACAACTGGGAGCTCAGGATATTGGGCTACTGCAATGGTCACAACTGGGAGCTCAGGGTATTGGGCTACTGCAATAATCACAAGTGGGAGCTCAAGGTACTGGGCTACTGCAATGGTCACAACTGGAAGCTGAAGGTATTGGGCTACTGCAATGGTCAGAACTGGGAGCTCAGAGTATTGGGCTACCGCAATGGTCACAACTGGGAGCTCAGAGTCTTTGGCTACTGCAATGGTCACAACTGGGAGCTCAGCGTACTGGGCTACTGCAATGATCACAACTGGGAGCTCAGGGTATTTGGCTACTGCAATGGTCACAACTGGGAGCTCAGGGTACTGGGCTACTGCAATGGTCACAAATGGGAGTTCAGGATATTGGGCTACTGCAATTGTCACATCTGGGAGCTCGGGGTATTGGGCTACTGCAATGGTCACAACTGGGAGCTCAGGGTATTGGGTTCTGCAATGGTCACAACTGGGAGCTGAAGGTATTGGGCTACTGCAATGGTCAGAACTGGGAGCTCAAAGTATTGGGCTACCGCAATGGTCACAACTGGGAGCTCAGAGTCTTTGGCTACTGCAATGGTCACAACTGGGAGCTCAGCGTACTGGGCTACTGCAATGATCACAACTGGGAGCTCAGGGTATTTGGCTACTGCAATGGTCACAACTGGGAGCTCAGGGTACTGGGCTACTGCAATGGTCACAAATGGGAGTTCAGGATATTGGGCTACTGCAATTGTCACATCTGGGAGCTCGGGGTATTGGGCTACTGCAATGGTCACAACTGGGAGCTCAGGGTATTGGGTACTGCAATGGTCACAACTGGGAGCTCAGGGTATTGGGCTACTGCAATGGTCACAACTGGAACCTCAGGGTACTGGGCTATTGCAATGGTCACAACTGGGAGCTCAGGGCATTGGGCTACTGCAATGGTCACAACTGGGAGCTCAGGGTATTGGGCTACTGCAATGGTCACTAATGGCAGCTCAGGGTATTGGGTTACTGCAATGGTCACAACTGGGACCTCAGGGTATTTGGGTACTGCAATGGTCAAAACTGGGAGCTCAGGGTTCTGGGCTACTGCAATGGTCACAACTGGGAGCTCAGGGTATTGGGCTACTGCAATGGTCACAACTGGGAGCTCAGGGGACTGGCCTGTTGTAATAGTCACAACTGGGAGCTCAGGGTATTTGGCTACTGCAACAGTCACAACTGGGAGCTCAGGGTATTGGGCTACTGCAATGGTCACAACTGGGAGCTCAGGGTACTGGGCTACTGCAATTGTCATAACTGGGAGCACAGGGTATTGGGCTTTTGCAATGGTCACAACTAGGAGATCAGGGTATTGGGCTATTGCAGTGGTCACAACTGGGAGCTCAGTGCATTGGGTTACTGCAATGGTCACAACTGGGAGCTCAGGGTATTTGGCTACTGCAATGGTCACTACTGGGAGCTCAGGGTACTGGCCTATAGCAATGGTCACAACTGGGAGCTCAGGGCATTGGGCTACTGCAATGTCAGAACTGTGAGCTCAGGGTACTGGGCCACTGCAATGGTCATAACTGGGAGCACAGGGTATTGGGCTACTGCAATGGTCACAACTGGGAGCTCAGGGTATTGGGCTATTGCAATGGTCACAACCGGGAGCTCAGGATATTGGACTACTGCAATGGTCACAACTTGGAGCTCAGGGTATTGGGCTACTGCAATAATCACAAGTGGGAGCTCAAGGTACTGGGCTACTGCAATAGTCACAACTGGAGCTCAGGGTACTGGGCTATTGCAATGGTCACAACTGGGAGCTCAGGGTATTGGGTTACTGCAATGGCCACAACTGGAAGCTCAAGGTATTGGGCTACTGCAATGGACAGAACTGGGAGCTCAGGGTATTGAGCTACTGCAATGGTCACTACTGGGAGCTCAGGGTACTGGGGTATTGTAATGGTCACAACTGGGAGCTCAAGGAATTGGGCTACTGCAATGGTCACAACTGGGAGCTCAGCATACTGGGCTACTGCAATGATCACAACTGGGAGGTCAGGGTATTGGGCTACTGCAATGGTCACAACTGGGAGCTCAGCGTAATGAGCTACTGCAATAATCACAACTGGGAGCTCAGAGTATTGGGCTACTGCAATGGTCACAACTGGGAGCTCAGGGTATTTGGCTACTGCAGTGGTCACAACTGGGAGCTCAGGGTACTCGGCTACTGCAATGGTCACAAATGGGAGTTCAGGATACTGGGCTACTGCAATTGTCACAAATGGGAGCTCAGGGTATTAGTCTACTGCAATGGTCACAACTGGGAGCTCAGGGTATTGGGTACTGCAATGGTCACAACTGGGAGCTCAGGGTATTGGGCTACTGCAATGGCCACAACTGGAACCTCAGGGTACTGGGCTATTGCAATGGTCACAACTGGGAGCTCAGGGCATTGGGCTACTGCAATGGTCACAACTGGGAGCTCAGGATATTGGGCTACTGCAATAGTCACTAATGGCAGCTCAGGGTATTGGGTTACTGCAATGGTCACAACTGGCACCTCAGGGTATTTGGGTACTGCAATGGTCACAACTGGCAGCTCAGGTTTCTGGGCTACTGCAATGGTCACAACCGGGAACTCAGGATATTGGGCTACTGCAATGGTCACAACTGGGAGATCAGGGTATTGGGTTACTGCAATGGTCACAACTGGGAGCTCAGGATATTGGGCTACTGCAATGGTCACAACTGGGAGCTCAGGATATTGGGCTACTGCAATGGTCACAACTGGGAGCTCAGGGTATTGGGCTACTGCAATGCTCACAACTGGGAGCTCAGGGTATTGGGCTACTGCAATGGTCACAACCGGGAGCTCAGAAAATTGGGCTACTGCAATGGTCACAACTGGGAGCTCAGGGTATTGGGCTACTGCAATGGTCACAACTGGAAGGTCAGGGTATTGTGCAACTGCCATGGTCACAACTGGGAGCTTAGGGTATTGGGCTACTGCAATGGTCAAAACTGGGAGATCAGAGGACTGGCCTATTGGAATAAGTCACAATGGGAAGCTCAGGGTATTAGGCTACTGCAAAGGTCACAACTGGGAGCTCAGGGTATTGGGCTACTACAATGGTCACAACTGGGAGCTCAGGGTACTGGGCTACTGCAATGGTCATAACTGGGGGCACAGGGTATTGGGCTATTGCAATGGTCTCGACTAGGAGCTCAGGTTATTGGGCTATTGCAGTGGTCACAACTGGGATCTCAGGATATTGGGCTACTGCAATGGTCACAGGGAGCTCAGAGTATTGGGCTACTGCAATGGTCACAACTGGGAGCTCAGGATATTGGGCTTCTGCAATGGTCACAAGTGGGAGCTCAGGGTATTGGGCTACTGCAATGGTCACAACTGGCAGCTAAGGGTATTGGGTTACTGCAATGGTCACAACATGGAGCTCAGGGTATTGGGCTACTGCAATATTCACAACTGAGAGCTCAGGATATTGAGCTACTGCAGCGGTCACAACTGGGAGTTCAGGGTATTGAGCTTCTGCAATGGTCACAACTGGCAGCTCAAGGTACTGGGCTTCTACAACGGTCACAACTGGAAGCTCAGGGTAGTGGGCTACTGCAATGGTCACAACTGGGAGATCTAGGTACTGGGCTACTGCAATGGTCACAATTGGGAGATCAGGGTATTGGGCTACTGCAATGGTGACAACTGGGAGCTCAGGGTATTGTGTAACTGTATTAGTCACAACTGGGAGCTAAGGGTATTGGGCTACTGCAATGGTCATAACTGGGGCTCAGAGTATTGGGCTACTGCATAGGTCACAACTGGGAACTCAGGGTACTGGACTACTGCAATGGTCACAACTGGGAGCTCAGGGTATTGGGCTACTGCAATGGTCAGAACTGGGAGCTCAGGATATTGGGCTACTGCAATAGTCACTAATGGCAGCTCAGGGTATTGGGTTACTGCAATGGTCACAACTGGCACCTCAGGGTATTTGGGTACTGCAATGGTCACAACTGGCAGCTCAGGGTTCTGGGCTACTGCAATGGTCACAACCGGGAACTCAGGATATTGGGCTACTGCAATGGTCACAACTGGGAGATCAGGGTATTGGGTTACTGCAATGGTCACAACTGGGAGCTCAGGATATTGGGCTACTGCAATGGTCACAACTGAGAGCTCAGGATATTGGGCTACTGCAATGGTCACAACTGGGAGCTCAGGCTATTGGGCTACTGCAATGCTCACAACTGGGAGCTCAGGGTATTGGGCTACTGCAATGCTCACAACTGGGAGCTCAGGGTATTAGGCTACTGCAATGGTCACAACTGGGAGCTCAGGGTATTGGGTACTGCAATGGTCACAACTGGGAGCTCAGGGTATTGGGCTACTGCAATGGTCACAACTGGAACCTCAGGGTACTGGGCTATTGCAATGGTCACAACTGGGAGCTCAGGGCATTGGGCTACTGCAATGGTCACAACTGGGAGCTCAGGATATTGGGCTACTGCAATAGTCACTAATGGCAGCTCAGGGTATTGGGTTACTGCAATGGTCACAACTGGCACCTCAGGGTATTTGGGTACTGCAATGGTCACAACTGGCAGCTCAGGGTTCTGGGCTACTGCAATGGTCACAACCGGGAACTCAGGATATTGGGCTACTGCAATGGTCACAACTGGGAGATCAGGGTATTGGGTTACTGCAATGGTCACAACTGGGAGCTCAGGATATTGGGCTACTGCAATGGTCACAACTGGGAGCTCAGGATATTGGGCTACTGCAATGGTCACAACTGGGAGCTCAGGGAATTGGGCTACTGCAATGCTCACAACTGGGAGCTCAGGGTATTGGGCTACTGCAATGGTCACAACTGGGAGCTCAGGATATTGGGCTACTGCAATGGTCACAACTGGGAGCTCAGGGTATTGGGCTACTGCAATGGTCACAACTGGAAGGTCAGGGTATTGTGCAACTGCCATGGTCACAACTGGGAACTTAGGGTATTGGGCTACTGCAATGGTCAAAACTGGGAGATCAGAGGACTGGCCTATTGGAATAAGTCACAATGGGAAGCTCAGGGTATTAGGCTACTGCAAAGGTCACAACTGGGAGCTCAGGATATTGGGCTACTACAATGGTCACAACTGGGAGCTCAGGGTACTGGGCTACTGCAATGGTCATAACTGGGGGCACAGGGTATTGGGCTATTGCAATGGTCTCAACTGGGAGATCTGGGTACTGGGCTACTGCAATGGTCACAATTGGGAGCTCAGGGTATTGGGCTACTGCAATGGTGACAACTGGGAGCTCAGGGTATTGTGTTACTGTATTAGTCACAACTGGGAGCTAAGGGTATTGGGCTACTGCAATGGTCACAACTGGGGCTCAGAGTATTGGGCTACTGCATAGGTCACAACTGGGAACTCAGGGTACTGGGCTACTGCAATGGTCACAACTGGGTGCTCAGGGTATGGGGCTACTGCAATGGTCACAACTGGAAGCTCAGGGTAGTGGGCTATTGCAATGGTCACAACTGGGAGCTCAGGGTATTGGGCTACTGCAATGGTCACAACTGGGTGCTCAGGGTATGGGGCTACTGCAATGGTCACAACTGGGAGATCTGGGTACTGGGCTACTGCAATGGTCACAATTGGGAGCTCAGGGTATTGGGCTACTGCAATGGTGACAACTGGGAGCTCAGGGTATTGTGTTACTGTATTAGTCACAACTGGGAGCTAAGGGTATTGGGCTACTGCAATGGTCACAACTGGGGCTCAGAGTATTGGGCTACTGCATAGGTCACAACTGGGAACTCAGGGTACTGGGCTACTACAATGGTCACAACTGGGAGCTCAGGGTACTGGGATACTGCAATGGTCATAACTGGGGGCACAGGGTATTGGGCTATTGCAATGGTCTCAACTAGGAGCTCAGGTTATTGGGCTATTGCAGTGGTCACAACTGGGATCTCAGGATATTGGGCTACTGCAATGGTCACAGGGAGCTCAGAGTATTGGGCTACTGCAATGGTCACAACTGGGAGCTCAGGATATTGGGCTTCTGCAATGGTCACAAGTGGGAGCTCAGGGTATTGGGCTACTGCAATGGTCACAACTGGCAGCTAAGGGTATTGGGTTACTGCAATGGTCACAACATGGAGCTCAGGGTATTGGGCTACTGCAATATTCACAACTGAGAGCTCAGGATACTGAGCTACTGCAGTGGTCACAACTGGGAGTTCAGGGTATTGAGCTTCTGCAATGGTCACAACTGGCAGCTCAAGGTACTGGGCTTCTACAACGGTCACAACTGGAAGCTCAGGGTAGTGGGCTATTGCAATGGTCACAACTGGGAGCTCAGGGTATTGGGCTACTGCAATGGTCACAACTGGGTGCTCAGGGTATGGGGCTACTGCAATGGTCACAAATGGGAGATCTGGGTACTGGGCTACTGCAATGGTCACAATTGGGAGCTCAGGGTATTGGGCTACTGCAATGGTGACAACTGGGAGCTCAGGGTATTGTGTTACTGTATTAGTCACAACTGGGAGCTAAGGGTATTGGGCTACTACAATGGTCACAACTGGGGCTCAGAGTATTGGGCTACTGCATAGGTCACAACTGGGAACTCAGGGTACTGGGCTACTGCAATGGTCACAACTGGGAGCTCAGGGTATTGGGCTACTGCAATGGTCAGAACTGGGAGCTCAATGTATTGGGCTATTGCAACGGTCACAACTGGGAGTTCAAGGAATTGGGCTACTGCAATGGTCACAACTGAGGGCTCAGGGTATTGAGATACTTCAGTTATAACAACTGGCAGCTCAGGGTACTGGGCTACTGCAATGGTCCCAACTTGGAGCTCATGGTATTGGGCTGCTGCAATGGTCACAATTGGGAGCTCAGGATATTGGGCTACTGCAATGGTCACAAATGGGAGCTCAGGGTATTGGGCTACTGCAAGGGTCACAACTGGGAGCTCAGGGTACTGGGCTATTGCAGTGGTCACAACTGGGAGCTCAGGGTACTGGGCTACTGCAATGGTCACAACTGGGATCTCAGGGTACTGGGCTATTGCAGTTGTCACAACTGGCAGCTCAGGGTATTGGGTTACTGCAATGGTCACAACTGGGAGCTCAGGGTATTGGGCTTTTGCAATTGTCACAGCTAGGTTCTCAGGTTATTGGGCTACTGCAATGGTCACAACTTGGAGCTCAGGGTATTGGGCTACTGCAATGGTCAGAACTGAGAGCTCAGGGTATTGGGCTACTGCAATGGAACAACTGGGAGCGCAGTGTATTGGGCTACTGCAATGGTCACAGCTGGGATCTCAGGTTATAGGGCTACTGCAGTTCGCACAACTTGGAGCTCAGGGTATTGGGCTACTGCAATGGTCAGAACTGACAGCTCAGGGTATTGGCCTACTGCAATGGTCAGAACTGGCAGCTCAGGGTATTGGGTTACTGCAATGGTCACAACTGGGAGCTCAGGGTATTGGGTTACTGCAATGGTCACAACTGGGAGGTCAGGGTATTGGGCTACTGCAAGGGTCACAACTGGGAGCTCAGGGTATTGGGTTACTGCAATGGTCTTAAATGGGATCTCAGAGTATTGGGCTACTGCAATAGTCAGAACTGGGAGCTCCGGGTATTGGGCTACTGCAATGTTCGTAACTGACAGCTCAGCGTATTGGGCTACTGCAATTGTCACAAAATGGAGCTCAGGGTACTGGGCTACTGCAATGGTCATAACTGGGGGCTCAGGGTATTGGGCTATTGCAGTGGTCACAGCTGGGAGCTCAGGGTATTGAGCTACTGCAATGGTCACAACTGGGAGCTCAGGCTACTGGGCTAGGTTCATAGGTTCATAGGTTCATACTAGGCTATCTGCCCTAGGGCATTTATAAGCCTAGCCAGAGTGTGTGTGGCTTTCACCACCCCTTAGGATGAGAATACTATACCCATTAGTTTGCTGTGCCTCTGTCCAGCAGTGACACAGAGATGATTCCCGGGGTAAACCTACGATCTCTCATCCACTCATCAAGATTTCTCTTGAACAGAGTCGGTGAGGGGCTCTGCCTCACATGGACTGGGATTCTGTTCCATAGTGTAGGTAGTCTCTGGGTGATGAATCTGTCCCTCCAGCACGTCCTATTTATATCCGTGTTGTGGTTTAAGTCTCTTGCTCTCGTGGCTGTGGTGGATTTGGATTTTTTGAGGTGGAGCATGTCCATTAATTCCGGGTTGGACATGGCCTTGTATGTCAGGCACAGATCACCTCTGAGCAGACGGTATGCGACTGAATAGAGCTGGAGTTTCTTCAGTCGGGCAGCGTATGACATATGTTTGAGCCCCTTTATCCTTTTGGTGAGGAACTTTTGGGGTCTTTCCAACTGCTGCAGGTGTCGGGTAAGGTACATTCCGAATGGGGCGTTGTACTCAATATCCTGAGCTCCCAGTTGTGACTCTTGCAGTAGCTACTGCAATGGTCACAACTGGGAGCTCAGGGTATTGGGCTATTGCAATGGTCACAACTGGGAGCTCAGGGTATTGGGCTACTGCAGTGGTCACTACTGGGAGCTCATGGTATTAAGTTACTGCAATAGTCACAACTGGGAGCTCAGGGTATTGGGCTACTGCAGTGGTCACAACTGGAAGCTCAGGGTATTGGGCTACTGCAAGAGTCACAACTGGGAGCTCAGGATATTGGGCTACTGCAATGGTCACAACTGGGAGCTCAGTGTATTGGGCTACTTCAATGGTCACAACTGGGAGCTCAGGGTATTTGGCTAGTGCAATGGTCACTACTGGGAGCTCAGGGAATTGGGCTACTGCAATATTCACAACTGAGAGCTGAGGATATTGGGCTATTGCAGTGGTCACAGCTGGGAGTTCAGGGTATTGAGCTACTGCAATGGTCACAACTGGGAGCTCAGGCTACTGGGCTACTGCAATGGTCACAACTGGGAGCTCAGGGTATTGGGCTACTGCAATGGTCACAACTGGGAGCTCAGAGTATTGGACTACTGCAATGGTCACAAGTGGGAGCTCAGGGTATTGGGCTACTGCAATGGTCACAACTGGGAGCTCAGGGTATTGGTCTACTGCAATGGTCACAACTGGGAGCTCAGGGTATTGGGCTACTGCAATGGTCACAACTGGGAGATCAGGGTATTGGGTTACTACAATGGTCTCAACTGGAAGTTCAGGGTATTGGGCAACTGCAATGGTCACAACTGGGAGTTCATGGTATTGGGCAACTGCAATGGTCTCAACTGGGAGCTCAGGGTATTGGAGTACTGCAATGGTCACAACTGGGAGCTCAGGGTAGGGCTACTGCAATGGTCACAACTGGGAGCTCAGGGTATTGGGCTACTGCAATGGTCACAACTGGGAGCTCAGGGTATTGGGCTACTGCAATGGTCGCAACTGGGAGCTAAGGGTATTGCGCTACAGCAATGGTCACAACTGGGAGCTCACGGTATTGGGCTACTGTGATGGTCACAACTGGAAGCTCAGGGTACTGGGCTACTGCAATGATCACAACTGAGAGCTCAGGGTATTGGGCTACTTCAGTGGTCACAACTGGGAGCTCAGGGTATTGGGCTGCTGCAGTGGTCACAACTGGGAGCTCAGGGTACTGGGCTACTGCAATGGTCACTACTGGGAGCTCAGAGTACTGGGGTATTGCAATGGTCACAACTGGGAGCTCAGGGTATTGGGCTACTGAAATGGTCACAGCTGGGAGCTCAGGGGTATTGGGCTACTGCAATGGTCACTACTGGGAGCTCGGGGTACTGGGGTATTGCAATGGTCACAACTGGGAGCTCAGGGTATTGGGCTACTGCAATGGTCACAGCTGGGAGCTCAGGGTATTGGGCTACTGCAATGGGCACAACTGGGAGCGCAGGGTATTGGGCTACTGCACTAGTTACAATTTGGGAGCTCAGGGTATTGGGCTACTGCAATGGTCACAACTGGGAGTCCTGGGTAATGGGCTACTGCAATGTTAAAAAAATGGAAGTTGAGTGTATTGTTCACCTGCAATGGTTAAAACTGGGAGCTCAGGGTATTGGGCTACTAGAATTGTCACAACTGGGAGCTCAGGGTATTGGGCTACTGCAATTTTAATATTATTTTATATTATTTAGGAAGTGAATTTTAAGATTTGATTCATCCATAGAGTAAGTTACAGGCACAAATAGGACAAGCTTGTTTTTTAGGGCTAAGTAAAAGTTGGAAATTATTAGGCCGGGTTTGAAGGAAGGAAAAAAACTCTTGGGTTATATATTGAGGGTGGGATGGGCTGTAGAGGAGATGATGGCAGTAGAGTCATCCACATACTGTATTAGTGAACTTTGACAGGAAGTTGTATATAGGTAGTTAAATAAAGATATTAAAAAGACGGGGGGCTAGGATAGAGCCTTTGGGTAACCTAGTGATATTAGATAAAGAAAAGGAGCCTAGCCATTTTACAGACTGTTGCCCGTTGGATAGGTAGCTTGTAAACCATTTGAGAGAGGTGGAGGCAAGTTCAAATGCAGAAAGTTGATGTATGAGGTTTGGATGCAAGACAGTGACAAATGCTTTTGACAGATTTATAAATAGTGCAGGGATAAGCTTGCCAGCGTCTCTGGCTTTATTTACAGCGTCTATAAAAAAAGATAAAAGCAGTTGTGGTACTGTGGCCTAGTCTGAGGCTATGGTGAGGAGAGGTTAGTAGTTGATTTTGAAGAAGATAATTAACATGTTGCTTGTGGGTGCAGTTCTCTAATATTTTGGGTAGGGGATAGAATGTTAATTATACAAAAGCCAATGGAGTTACCTCCTTTATGTAGTGGAGTGATAAATGATTTTTTTTTCTGGATATTTGGGATACATGCTTCTGTAAATAAGGGTATCAACAAGCTAAGCCATGGCCTCTGCAGCACATTTAGGATATTCAGAACAAAGGTTGCCTGCAGAGGTTGAAGTGGGTTTAAGTTTGTACAGGAGCTTTTTTGTGAAATGAACGGAGATGTGTTGTACTGAGAACATACGGGAACTTATCGTGGGGTCTTCAGGCAAGTCTGCTTGGAGAGATGAAGAAAGTAAAAGGGAAGTTGAGTTTAATGTAGGCGATGTTGTAGGTGCGGCATTCTTAATAGTTTGGTTGGCTATGATGTTAATAAAATATGAATTAAATATGCTGGCTGTTTGAAACGTGATTTTTCAAGGTACGGATAACGGAAATGTTTATTTCCTGTTGTAAGTAATGAGATAATGGGTGACCAGAATTTTGGGGGGTTGATTTCTATTTATGGCTTGCAGGTTAAGACTGCTATTTTTATTTTTTATGTCTTTAATAATTATTTTTTTTAAACTGATACCTGAGATACCTCAGAATGTAAGATAGGTTGAAGCGATACAGCACTGAAGGCCTTTTTAGTTCTAAGAACATGGCATCTGTAAAGAAGTCACAGGGTTTACTTTGACAGATGTAGATTAAGGATAGGAGAGCAGTTTCTATATTATATCCTGGGTGAAATACATGCTGAGTAGGAGACAGCAGACTGTTTGAGGAGAGGTAGGGTAGTAATTTTTTAACACACTTTTGTAATATTTTGGAAAGTGGTTACAGAATGGCCATTGGCATATAGCTGGAAAGCTTATTGTGGGCTCCACTTTTATGGACTGGAATTCTGTAAGATTTTTTCCAAAGATTTGGAATGTATTGTTCAATGATGGATCTATTATTTTAAATAGTCATGAGTTGGCTATAGCTCTAGAAGTTAATTCAAGATATTCTGAGGGTAGACTATCAGGATTTAGGGAGGTGGGCTTAAACTTTTATAACAAGCTTGTTATAGGGGTTGCGTTGGTGAGTAATACATTAAAAGAGCCTGAAGGATGATTATCAATGATCTTGGGGATATCTGAGGAATAACCGGAAGAAAGAGAAGTAGCTTAATTAATGAAGCAAGACTTAAAGATGAAGATAATCCTAGAGTCAGTTTCATTAGGGATGGCGTGTGGGTAGATGTTTTTATCTGAATGAAGTAGTTTGTTAATACAGGACCAGTAATGTTTTGGATTGTGTTGTTATTAAATAATACATGATAGTAAGATTGTTGGGTGATTTTATTACGTATTTGGCTTGGTTTCTAAGTGTGGTGTAGTTTTGTCTCACTTGTTTTGTTTGGGTGAATTTCTGTTATTTCCAAGCCTTATCTCTAGTGGACATTAGTCATTTGATATCTGATGACATCCAAGGGGCTGTGATACGTTTACCTTTTTTCCTATGGGTAGCAGCAATACAATCAAGTATGCCTAAAAGCAGATGATAAAATAGTTGACTGCTTCATCTAATGAAAGGATTTTCAGAGGATATCAGATACATTGGTTAAGTTGGGTAATAAAGGTGTCCTTTTTAAAGTTCTTTTTCATTTGAACCAAATTATAAGTAGTGTTCTTTTTGATTGTTTGTTTACCTGAAATTAGGAATGAAGGATTGTGTTCATTTATAGAATCTGGTAATGTTCCACATGCAATTATACTTGTTATATTATTGGTGAGCGTCCAGTCTATTGTGTGCTGTTTACTAGAGGTTTTAAATGTCAGGGATTATATGAGAGAATCCATATAGGTTTATATTTGGTTGGAGTAAGGTTTAGGCCAGTGAATGTTCACATCATGTAGTATAATTATGTTTTTTGTGATGCTGCATGACAGCCAGGAGAGGATGTCTCAAAGATTTAAGTATTAATACAGTTTGTAGAGGAATGTGGAGTGTAGCAATGCAGATCTGAGATGTGTATTAATAGTTAAGGTAGTGAGCAAAAATTCAGCAAGGTCAAAAGAAGGTATGGATAGTTGTGATTGGTGAACGGCAAGCTGATTCACGAACTGAAAGCATGTACCACCACCTTATCTTATTTGTCTGTCAAGTCTTATAATGTTATATGCTGGGAGCAGAATTTCTTCATCTCTTATTTGGGGTTTTAACCGGGTTTCAGAAATGGCTAAGCTATCAGGATTTTGATGTTCTATCCAAGAGTGGACCTCTGTAATGTTATTTCCAATATTCCTAGCAGATACAAGGCAATTTTTATATTCTGTGGACTGACGAGTTACATATTAGTGTATATTCTTGCATGGGAATATAATTAACATTCTGGATGTGTTAGGCATTCCAATCTAGATTTGGAAGCAGCAGGATAGATGATATGGTTGTGTGGTGTTTTACTCTGTGTCTGGATGAGGCGGAATCCAAACCTATGTTTAGGACAAGGTGTTTTGCATGAAAGTGTGTTGTAGCCACAGGTTATACTGCTATGACCATATGAGGTTGGATGCAGTAGGATACAGATGGTGGGTGTATGTATGCCAGTGTGTATTTTTGTATAGTGTATATATAACATACACAGTGCAAAAATACACACTGACATAGATAGATACCTATCTATACAGATACAGATACAGATTAGATATAGATATAGATATACAATGAGTGTATAAAGAATCAATGTATGTATTTGCATTGAGGTGTCATGCACACAGCGGGTGCACTGTACATAAGTATCTGGGTTTGAGTGCAATGGAACAGAACCTATGGGTGCCTGGTGATTCACTACATGTGAAGATGTGTAAATATACTCACAATGACTGTACAATGTGTCACTAAACAGTCTGGATAAGGT
>NC_056732.1:1850318631-1850331131 GCF_019279795.1 Protopterus annectens | reverse complement strand
TCTGACTTCAAGGAATGTAAGGGAAAACAGACTATGGAAAGCTTTGGATCTTCCCATCTAGTTACCTGGGTTTACCTTGAAGGTGCAAAGGTGCTACTCTGCTTGGCATATAGTGGAATCTGATCCAGCATTGAGGGATATGCTGTGATATAAAACTATCACATCAACTTGTCTTTTTTATCTGTTTATGAAGGTTTGGTTCCTTTCACTGGGTATTTGAGAAATTATTTGTTCAATGAAGGAATGGAAGGTTAAGTACAGTTGACACTAAAAGGTTAAGTATGGTTGACTCTGGGAAGTTAAGTTCGGTTGACTCTTTCAAGGGACAACTATGACTGCTGCATGCATTAGTCCACTCTTGCCGGGGGGAGTTACTATCCCACTCAATTCCTGGTCAGTTTGTTTAAATAATATCAATATCTCTGAGTGGTGTAAGCATTAGTATTACCCTATCAACCCCATCCTGTTTGCTTGTATTTTGTTATAACAAATTATATATATACATATAAAAACACAATCCAGATGGTTGGTGCACAGAAAAGGGCTCCTGGAATGCTGGAACTACACACACACATTTATATATATATATATATATATATATATATATATATATATATATATATATATATATATATATATAGTTCCCCTTCAAAACATCTAAAATCATAACATTGAAACCAGAACATCTAAAACCCAAACATCTAAAACCTATAACATTGAATTTCATAACATCTAAAATGTGTATCATAACATCGAACACTACAAATCACATATAACGACACCAAACTAACAAACACACTTTTTACTACATTTCTCTGCCCCCACACCTCCCATAAATTAAATTATACCAACACCAAGATCGCACTACAGTGGGAAAAAGTTCATTGCCTAACCCCACTGTATCACGATCACCATAAAGAATGTACACATAATGCTATATCACTTATATGTATGGCCTAAAAACACGTACAGTGGCAAAATAAACACTATATAAATAGTATAAATTCCTGCACTATATAAATAATAACTATATAAATAAAAACTACAACATCACATAGTGATACTACAAGATTAACAGATTAAACTATAACATTTGCACGTTTCATGATATGCTATTACATATTATACATTTTAGATGTTACATGGCTTTTAGATGTTATGGTATCAATGTTTTGATTTTAGATGTTATGGGTTTTAGATGTTTTGAAGGGGAACCATATATATACCTATATATATATATATATATATATATATATATAGAGAGAGAGAGAGAGAGAGAGAGAGATTCATATCACTTCACCTAAATACCATTTCACTGACACTCATTTCACTGAGACTAAATCACCTAAAGTACATTTCACCTAAAACTCATTTTACTGACAAGTAGTACTCTAAGGCAAGTCAAAAGTATATGTCCTTTTCCCCACTGTAGTGCAATCCTGTTGTTAGTATATATAGTTGGGGGGCAGTGCCCCACATTGGGGGGTGTGGTGGGTGTAGTCCCCCACTTATATTGGTTTTATGTTGTCTGGTTTTGTTTTACATTATTTGGTAAAAGCCAGGCATATACCTTTGACTTGCCTTAGAGTACTACTTGTCAGTGAAATGAGTATTAGGAGAAAAGAACTTTCAGTGAAATGAACTTTAGGTGATTTGGTCTCAGTGAAATGGGTTTCAGTGAAATGGTCTTTAGGTGGAATGATATGAATCCATATATATATATATATATATATATATATATATATATATATATATATATATATATATATATATATATATATACACATTATTAGTTTTATTTTACTGATAGTATAATATTTAATTAATTTGTGTTGTACCAGTACTGTGAAAATCCAAATATATGGTGCAGTGTGAATAACAGAAGACCAGGAACCAAATGAAAAACTCACCAAACAAGTCTGTATATGAATTCCATTTGTTGCAGTAAAAACACACCAAGATTAAGCACTTTCATCTTTCATCAGAATGAAGCACACTGATTCAAGAACCATTTTTATACCAGTACATGTTACATAATAGGTAAAATTGAGCCAATGGTATTGTCAAAAAAAGTCACATGTAAAATGGTAACATGAGCAATATTAAATACACATAATGTTAATATGCAAGCCAACTTAGCTTTTACAAATAAAACACTGTTATATATTAAATACCTTCACCATATATTTAAAAATACAGGCATAGTAATACATGTAAAAATGTTAAAATACTTAAAAGTTTCATAGATTTTTCTTTCAGGGTTGGAAGTATTGTCAATGAATCATTTATACCTGGTGGAAAATTAGCTGCTAGTCTGAGTTGCCAAATCAGTTTGTTTTTACTTAATAAATTCTTCCAGTCACCCCCCCCCCCCCAAATCTATGTCCACAGCATCCAAAATACCAAATTTAAAACCTTTAAAATTAAAACAAGAGAGGGAATGCCTATATAATGCAGTTGTATCCTTCTTGTTCTTGTCATATACGTGCTCATAGATTCTGCTTTCCAATGCCCTCTCCGTTTTCCCAAAATAGAATCCGTTCCACGTATCACATAGAGCAAAGTACACCACTCTGGTGGTAAAACAATTACCTTTCTTGAATATAACCTTAGATGCCATCTTATTAGCTAGGTAGTTTTGAGGTGCTTTGAAAATATTAGTACATTGGGAGCACCTCCCACAAGGTGTTGTACCACAACCCCTTCTATCGGTAAATTCAACTTGTTTTCCAAAAGATGTTTAATATTCATGTCCACCTTGCTGATAAAAACTGGTTTATCTCCCACTGCAGTTAATATATCATTATTTACCCTAAATATACTCCAGTTCTTTTTTAATATGTTTTTCACTTCATATGATATAGGACTGCATTGCACTATACATCCATGCTCATAAATCTTGGTTTCACCGGGATCTGTGGGGGCTATCTTAGTTAATGGGTGGTTTCCTAACAGGGGCTAATATTTTTCCCCATCCTGTGTAAACCTCCTCAATAATTTGTTCCACCATCTGTTTGGGGTATCCCCTTTCGAAAAACAGATCTCTTACTGTGAAAAATTCCTGCCTCACATCACTCAATTCTGAAGTCATGAGTGCAATTCTTATAGCCTGTCCTTTGACTAAGCTCTTTTTCTGTGAAAGTGGATGGTTGCTCATATAGTGAAGGTAAGAATTACAAAAAGTACTCTTACAAAATATGTTAGATTTGAAACCTGTAGGCGTATGGGAAATCGCCGTGTCCAAGTAATTTATACCTCTAGTGTTGTAGCTATAAGTAAATTCCAAAAGTGACATGAGCTGGTTTACCAACTCAGACTAGCAGCTAAATTTCCACCAGGTATAAATGATTCCTTGACAATACTCCCAGCCCTGAAAGAAAAATCTATGAAACTTTAAGTATTTTAACATTTTTACATGCATTACTGTGCCTGTATTTTTAAATATATGGTGAAGGTATTTAATATATAACAGTGTTTTATTTGTAAAAGCTAAGTTGGCTTGAATATTAACATCCTGTGTATTTAATATTGCTCATGTGACCATTTTACATGTGACCTTTTTTGACAATACCACTGGCTCAATTTTATCTATTATGTAACATGTACTGGTATAAAAATGGTTCTGGAATCAGAGCGCTTTATTCTGATTAAGTCTTCTATGTGAAAGACAAAAGCACTTAATCTTGGTTGTGTTTTTACTGCAATAAACGGAGTTTGTATACAGGCTTGTTTGGTAGTCTTGGTCTGAGCAGGGATGTGATGTGTTTAGAGGCTGCATTTATGTTGGCATTGGCCAGGTTATAGACAGTCTGGGATAGGGTTTGTGACTGCATATCCCAGAGGTTACATGGCCCGACAATTGCACATTTTAATTAGTGTTTTTATTCCCAGATGTCCACATAATGCGCATCAGATTCTGATGTGGCTTTGGTAGCTGGAAGGGTTTCTTGCTTTCTTCTCTTACTCTGGCTGAAATTATTGATTGTTTTAAAGCCAGGGCAGCATGGATTACTCTCTCAGTCCATAATCACTCCATCACATACCTACACTATATTCGATGTGTCTCCAACAGTGGGATTCTGTATCTGAGCTACCCCAAACGTTGGTTCTTTAGTGCAGAAGATACAAAGTGCAGGCTCTCCTTCCATCCTGTCATGGTTGCTTTTAGGCCCCTATCCTATGAAAACTGTTGTCCTCTATTCATGGTCATTTCCTGCATGACTTTATGGAGTTTATTATGCACAGTATACAGCTCTGCTTTCATTATTGTTGTGCAAATTAACTGCACTGAAGACGCACATGGACACATTGAAAGTCTGAGTGCTGGCATTTTGGAAAGTTCGACAGGCATGTCTAGTGTACAGAAGTTTGCAGAAAGAGAACTATACATTATAGGAATCAAATATTGTTAAATATATGCATCTATTATTTTATTTATTTACATTTGTTTTCCAGGAAAGTCCAACTAGGTCCAGAGGTACCCATTTTCAGCGGAGGACCAGAGAGAAAAGCTCTAAAGACTTTACAGAGAGTAATTACAATAATCTTATCACAGCAAAGTTACAATGTGTAAGATTAGGTTTCATTTAAATGTAGTTTGTTAGACAAAAATACAACATTCTCTTTGCATAAGTCTGGCAATGTAGCCATATTAAAGCAGACGTCTATTTATTTTATATTTTACATGCAGATTCAATAAGAAAGGAATGTTTCAGTAACTTTCAGTCAAGAATACTGATAAGAATAAAATGTGCTAAAAGAATATGCAGTATATTAAGTACAAACAGGCTTGGGAACCAAGGATTAACAGGGTTTTGGTATTATTAAGATATACTTCTGATACAGTGAGTCAGTTAGTTTATTCGAACTGATAGTCAGAAAGTCATTGTAGGGCAGTCCTGAGTAGTTTGGTACAGACACTTGAAAGTGACTGTAGAAGTCGGATCAAATATCTAGCTTTTCAGAATATTAATTATATTATGCAGGATAAAAGAAATAATTCTGAGTATAATGAATGCAGAAGCTACGGACATTATAATTCAGTCTATTTCAGTTTATTAGCACTGTTACTGAAGACAGTAACATATGATTTGGATATTGTTAACGTCTACCTCCACTGAACATAATAAAACATTTGTAACTGAACTACAGTATATAAATGAAACAAACAGTCTTCGTGGTGTCCCTCAAAGTCTTACAAATCCATTATGTCAATAAACTGGTTCCAATAACAAATAATTAAGAAACTTCTCTGTGTGGAAGATCTAAGATTCCCTAGAGTTTCTTAGAGTTCAGGCACCTAATAATAACCATACTGTGAATATCCCACCTAATAACAGGTGTTAAAAAATACTTTCTTTAAAAACTTTCCAAAGTATAAATCCACTAATGAAAGTAGGGAAGCACAGGCTAGTTCAAGTCGAATCTTCTTTATTAAAAACACACAAACAAGTGATCCAAATAGGAGTGGAATCACAGTGTATACAGTGTATGCAGATTTTTATTGTGAAAGGTACAAGAGGATTTGGCACAAAAAGGAGAGACTCACACCTCTTCAGTATAGTTTTGGGTAATTAACAGGTAACGCCATTCATTCCAGTCTCATTACAGTTTCTTACAGTTATTTCCAGTTCATTTCAGTATTCCGCAATCCTATCAATTCTTACACAATGGTATTAAGAAAAATAAAATATACAATAAAGGAATGTTGACATTATCAAGAAACATAACATAATGCAGTAAGTATATTTTATAATATAGATTTCAAGACTTACTAATTTACTACAGCATATATATTAGCAAGAAGAAGAAGATGTTAGGAGCTTATTTACTACTGCAAATATATTAGCAAGAAGTAAAAGAGGCTAGGGGCTAATTTAGTACTACATATATACAGGATCATAGCATCATAGAACGTTACTAGGCTAATGGCCTTAGGGCCCTTACAAGCCTAGCCAAGTTCTACCATTAGTTCCATGATCAGCACCTTTTGCCGCTGTAAAAGAGGGACACAGGTGGAAGCCCCTGGGTGAATATGGTTACCCATCCAAACGTTCAGACTGAGTTTGAAGAGGGTCAATGAGGTACTCTGTTTGACATGAAGTGGGAGCCTCCTCCAGAGGTGTGGTAATCTCTGTGAGACAAATCTGTAATGTCACATACCAATGTACCATTTGACCTAGGGTGATGCAGCATTTCCAACAAAGCAGGGTCACAGATTGCTTTGTATGCAAGGCAGAGATCACCTCGCAGTAGTCTGTATGAAAGAGAATAAACTGACATTCTATTGTGAACGCAGTCACTAAGCTGTGTGGCGCTTTCATCTTATTTCATCAGAATTGCAAGGAGACATTTATCAGAAATATTAAAGGAAAGCATAAAAACAAACATAATGAAGTAAAAGCAAAAAGCATGATGACAATATTACAGATGGGTGATGATCTAAAAAACTGATGCCATTGAAGGCAACACCATGATGAACATAAAACAGATGGAAGAGGAACCCCATGGATAATATGTATATGTGTATATATATATAAATATATATATATATATATATATATATATATATATATATATATATATTAGCAAGAAGAAAAAGAGGTTAGGGGCTAATTTACTACTACATATATTAACAAGAAGAAAAAATCTTTGGGAGATGGGAGGCTAAGAGGTGATACTGAGACAGTAGAGAAAGTAAAGGGCCTGAGAAGGGTGGTAGGATGTACACTGTGGGACAGATGAAGAAATGAGGACATAAGAGCAGAAGCCAGAGTAGCTCCAATTGCAGAAAAGATCAAAGATAACAGATTACTGTGGTTTGGGCACATGTGCAGAAAAGCAGAAGACAATCTGGTGAGGAAGACTTGGGACAGACAGGAAGTAGGTAAGAGGAAGCGAGGATGTCCAGCAAAGAGGTGGATGGATTGTGCGAAAGAAGATCTGAGACAGTTAGGCATGAGTTTTGAAGAAGGCAGGAGTGTGGCACTGAATCAAGAGAGATGGTGACAGTTAACACGATACCCAAACTCCATGAAGAAAAATGGGAAAAAGGGGGGCTGATGATGATGATGGTGATGGTGATGATGATGATGGTGATGATGATGGTCATGATGATGGTGATGGTGATGATGATGATGGTGATGATGATGATGGTGATGGTGATGATGATGGTGATGATGGTGGTGATGATGATGATGGTGATGGTGATGATGATGATGGTGATGATGATGATGATGGTGATGATGATGATGGTGATGAGATGTTAACTGAAGGCTGTTAGCCAGGCTGACAGAATGAGCAGGTGCAAGACTCAGTAAAATGTTTCTTTAGCCTGATTTAGAAGAGGAAGGACTGGGTTAGCTCTGATGTTTATAGGTAAGGAGTTCCATACTTTGGCTACTGAGTGTGAGCATAGACTGACACCAGCTGGTTTAGTAGGTCTGTGTACAGCCAGAAGCTATTTATTCTCTGATCTAAGTGGTTGTTTGGGAAAGTAGCTGATTATGAAACATAGAGAGGGGCAGATAGTAGGTGTATATGTGATTTTATGGGCAGTTAAGAGCTAGATGTACTTAAGATGCTGTAGAAATTCTAACCAGTTAAGAGCTTCAAGAGCTGCAGAGTGATAGCTGTTGATAGGTAACACTTGTAACAAGGAATTTGTTATAGCATGATTCTATTTTTGCTGTAGGGAGCATTTGAGGTTTGTAAGAATAGGCACACCATATAGAAACGAGGGTAGCAGCTAGCTAGTGGCTGAATTTACAAAAGGTGTATATCTATAGAGGATACCAAGTTTGTAATTAGCTTTCCTTATACTGTTCGGTATGTGAAGGTCAAGTTTAGTATGAAGTACAACTGTGATGGTGGTCTTATTCAGTGAAGTGATGTTAAAGTTAATTTTTTCAGCCCTTAGTGTTCTGGGGTAAAGAGGAGGTTTGGGTTTATTACGACTGAGCAGGAGATTCAAATTGTTGAACCACAGTTTAATGGAGAAGACTTCAAACTATAGTTTAATGGAGAAGACTTCGAACTACAGTTCAATGGAGAAGACTTCTTGGGTTACCTGTTGTATGAGTGTGTGACGAGCAGATGATGGCTGGGTCATCAGCATATTGTACAAGGGAAGCTGGATGACAAAAAGTATGAAGGTCATTGATAAAGACACTGAGCAGGAGGGGTCCAAGAATGGAACCATGTGGAAAGCCCGCAATATTAGGTAGGTATGGTGAGAGGGTGCCTTGCCATTTTACATCTTGCTGCTTATTGGACAGAAAGCTAGAAAATCATTGGATTGATGTACGAGACAGACCAAGGCTGGTGAGATGCTACACTAGTGTTGTGCGAGAACCAGTATCAAAAGCCTTTAACAGGTCAAGGAGTAATGATGGTCAAGTTTCTAGGGTCGCTGGCACTATCGACAGTTTCAGTGACGGAGAGTGTGGCAGTGTTGTTTTATGCGTAGATCAAAAATCATGCTGAGTACTTGTTAGAAGATGGTTTTGTAAAAGATAATCAACCATTGATTTATGGACACATTTTTCTAGTATCTTAGAGAGTGGAGATAAGATGGCTGTGGGCCAAAGATTAGAAACTTCAGCAGAGTTACCTCCATTATGTAGGGGGGTGATATAAGACTGTTACCAAAGTTCTGGGACACAGGATTCACTGATGGATCTATTAATGAGTATACTAACTGGATAAGGTACAGCTTCAGCACCAAGTTTAATTATTCTACTGGGAGACTGTCTGCACAGGAGGAACAGACCTTCAATCTAAGTTGCAACTTTTTATTATAATGGGGTCATGGGTTTTAGTGAGAACTTGGGACATCTAGTTTGGATTGAATCAGGTATTGGAAGCAATAGTTTAGAAAGTAGAGTTGTGGATGGAAGAGTAGGTGTGATAGGGTTGATGTCTGGTGAGTTTGCAGGAAGAATGGTGACAGGTTGACTTATATTAGTTGTTATACTAGTTATGGAATCAATAAAATATTTATTAAATATGATGGCTGTTTGGAGTGGGGTCTTATAAGGATGAGGAGTGGAGTCTAGTCTAGAGTCTAGTCCAGTGTAGAGTCTGGACTAAGGAGTGAATTAAGAGATGACCAAAGTTGTTTCGGATTATTTTTATATTAATTTTCGAGCAATACATAGATTTTTTTTACTTGAATTTTGACTGGATTGTGCAGACAATGAAAGGTTTATAGGTAACTGTTTTTATATTTATACCAGTCTTTTTATGCTGCACATGATGGGTGTAAGGAGTGACAGAGTATAGATTTACGTAATGTGAGATTCACATAATTAGTGTAGTGAAAGTCACTATGTGCAGCTGAATAGAAGCTGGCTGTACACATAGGAGTATGAAAGGTTTATAGGTAACTGTTTTTATATTTATACCAGTCTTTTCATACTGCACATGATGGGTGTACAGAGTGTCAGAGTATAGATTTACGTAATGTGAGATTCACATAATTAGTGTAGTGAAAGTCACTATGCGCAGCTGAATAGAAGCTGGCTGTACACATATTAGTATGAAAGGTTTATAGGTAACTGTTTTTATATTTATGCCAGTCTTTTCATGCTGCACATGATGGGTGTACGGAGAGTCAGAGTATAGATTTACGTAATGTGAGATTCACATAATTAGTGTAGTGAAAGTCATTATGTGCAGCTGAATAGAAGCTGGCTGTACACATAGGCGTATGAAAGGTTTATAGGTAACTGTTTTTATATTTATACCAGTCTTTTCATGTTGCACATGATGGGTGTACGGAGTGTCAGAGTATAGATTTACGTAATGTGAGATTCACATAATTAGTGTACCGAAAGTCACTATGTGCAGCTGAATAGAAGATGGCTGTACACATAGGAGTATGATGTGTCACTATATGGGTCTGGATAAAACAAAAATAACCCAAAGTAGTGCATATTGTGCCTCTGCATATGTTACTGTAGAACAGATATGTACGCTGTAGATATATGGGAATCTATAGCAAATGACCAAATGGAAGTGAAACACACACAATGGGTGTGTGGGGTGTCAGTTATATTCTTTGGTGGAAGTATCTGCAGAAAATTGGTATGTGAGTTGTCATTGTATGACACCGGGTGGAAGCGGGCTCTATACAGTGAGGTATGGCTATATGGCACTGATAGGATGCAGCTACACACAGTGGGTGTGTAGGATGTGATTGTATAGCACTGAGTGGAGGTATCTGTACACACTGGGTATGTGAGGTGTGATTGTATGGCACTGAGTGGAGGTACCTGCACATGGTGGGTATGTGAGGTGTGATTGTACGGTGCTGAGTGGAGGTGGCTGCCCATGGGGGGTATGTGAAATGTGACTGTATGGCACTGAGTGGAGGCAGCTGCACACAGTGGGTGTGTGGGGGTGTGATTATATGACACTGAGTGAATGTAGCTGCACCCAGTGGGTGTGTGAATATGATTGTATGGCACTGTGTGGATGTAGCTGCACACAGTGTGTGTGTGTGTGTGTGTGTGTGTGTGTGTGTGTGTGTGTGTGTGCGCGTGTGTTTGGTATGATTATATGGCAATGAGTGGAGGTAGCTGCACACAGCAAGTGTGTGTGTGTGGGTGTGATTGTATGGCACTGACTGGCTGTAGCTGCATAAAGTGGGTGTGTGCGGTTTGTATGTATGGCACTGAGTGGAGATAGCTGTACACAGTGAGAGTGCGCGGTGTGATTATATGTCACTGAGTGGAGGTAGCTGCACACGACTGGTGTATGGGGTGTCATTGTTTAGCAATAAGTGGATGAAACTGCACACAGTAGGTGTGTGATTGTATGGCACTGAGTGGAGGTACTGTAGCTGCACACAGTGGGTTATAGTGTGTCACTGTATGAGCCTGAATGGGACAGAGCTGCACCAAAGAGTGTGTGGTGTGTCAGTCCATGTCTTGGGGTAGAAGTGGACTGCACACATGGGTGAATTGCGTGTTATTGTATGAGTTGGGTTCATATAAGCTGTACACAGTGAGTCTAAAAAAACAATCTGAGCTAGGAGTCATACAGGCCATGGAGTGATGGGAGAAGCACACAGTAGGTGTACATCACTTCCTGGGCTGGGTGAATGTGTTAGTACAAAGTAGTTGCACACACTGCTCATGAAAACAGCATTCTACTCTCATTACTGGGTGGGATATGTATACACCATGAGTGTATGGGACGTCACTGTATGAGTGTGAACTGTGTGTGATGGAAAATGTAGGCATAATCGGTAATGGTGCACAGGTTACTATGGAAAGGACACCCATACTGAGTGTAGACCATGTCACATGGTGAGCTGGACATATGTCTTGCATAATGTACAATGTCATTCCTCTCTTTCCTAACTGGTAGATAAAATGCATGTATAACATGCAGGCTTTGATGAAAATCTGATATACTATAAGAGTACCTCCTATCATAATATTAGTTGGGATGGAAAGCATGCAGATACTGAATGTACAGGCTAGGAGAGAATGACATTCTGACATGGAAAATTCTACCTAATATATTGTGCCCCAAAAAGACGTTCTCAGACATTATAAGAATGATGGTCTGGTTTTAATAAATGTTAACCTGGGGAGAAATATGATATAAGTGAACTTGAAGAGGAGGGTTCTGTGTAAATATTTGGGAATTGATGAAAGGTGAGCGATTAAAGATGAATAAGTGAGAAAAAAAGGTTAGGAAGGAACACTTCCGCAGACAAAAGCTAAGACTTAGAATTGCTTTGACATGTAAGAATAAAGTTCAGGCTATAAATCAACTTGTTCTGTCCTAACTTACAGGTTTGATGTGAATGACTGGTCCCAACGATGTGACATGGCTGTCTGGGGTATATTATGTTTAAGATGATTACCTCATAGGTTTAACCTACAAGATCTGAATCTCACCTTTGAAGGAAATTGGCTACGCTTCAAGTTTCTCACAAGAGAAGCAAGTCTAGCACTTAATATGAACTTGTGAAAGTACTAGAACATTTGAACAAGAAAACAGGAAAAATGCTTCATTCTTATCAAATGATATATAAAACCAGGGCATACCAACACTATATATCCTTAATTATGAAGGTGGTATGGGCCTCCTTGAAACTAACTTCATGTTTAGATCTGCAATTGTAGCAGTGCATACATATTTATTGACATTATCAGATCCAAACACAGTAAAGGTTCTTAACCATTAAAGAAGAAGAAATAAAACAAGGCTAAGATGACACCTTTGTTTAGCTTAGTTGGAGCATTTTGGCAAGTAGAAGGAATGCAAATCATCCCAGTACGGAAAAGGCACTGGGGTAGAATCCATGACTGCAAAGTCATCCCCAATGAAAGAGTTGGCCGACAGCATAAACCACTATTTGCCACAATCAGCCACAACCAGTGGTCAGAGAAGACTCTGAGGTCAACAGAGATCAGGCTGAAGACCTGGAAGTTGACTGGAGAGAAAGTACAACAGTTCAAGGAATTACTCAGGGCTCTAGCACC
>NC_056732.1:1850131131-1850303631 GCF_019279795.1 Protopterus annectens | reverse complement strand
GTGTGTGTGTGTGTCAGCTACTTGGGCAGGGACATGAAGCATTGGTTGGACAGAGAGGGTGCTGGGGGTTTTAGCTTGCACACTAGGCTGAGATCTGGACCCTATAGCTGTGCCAGTAGGGATTCTTATTGGGGACCTGGAGAGAAAAGGAGAAACCAGCCCCAGACTGAAAGTGATCTCTGTGTGCTCTTAAGGGAAATTGTACTTTACTGTGTGTGTATTTATTATCCTTTCCCTATATGGACACCCCTCACTGGTGTTAGTGGTGTGGAATGAGGCTCCTTGATTGCTGGGCCAGTGCACGGGCATCACAGGGGGGACTTGCCACCCATATGAAGGGCTGCAGGGGGGCTTGCCCCTGCAAAAAAGAAGTTTAAAGGAGAAATGCGATGTTTGAGATTCTCTCTTCTTCTGTAGTTTCTGTCTTTTTTTTTGGCTTGTCAGCACCTGGCATTACCAGTGCTGACATCTCAATATGGAGACCAGACGCACATCTCTTTGGTGTCAGCAATATATTCATGGCTAACAATTTGTATATTGAAAGCATAAGGATGTGGCAAGACTGTTGTACTGGGAATTGTGCAAACACTACAATATAGAACTAGCTGAGAAACATTGGAAATAAATCACAAAAAGTTATAAAGACTTATGTCATTGATATCACATGGGATCGCCCAGCACCAGCAGTTCAAATATAGACACAGGAAATTATTACACTGATATCACATGGGATCGCCGAACACCAGCAGTTCAAATATACATACAAGAAAGTTAGTTATAGTAGCTGAAGAAAAAAGTAAAATCAATAACTGAAATAGCTATATCTATCAATTATATGAATGGAAGTGGGATATACATGCATTGAGGCTATGTAGTGTCTACATGGGTTTGCATTAGGTGAGATGTATGTTGTGGGTGTATGAGGTGTCATGGCAAGAGTTTTATTGGGGTAAGATGCATACACTGTAGGTGGACTCAGCATCCCTGTATGGGTTACTTGGAAACAGAAATATATACTGAATGCACAGGCTGGGACCGAATGAGCTGCAGACAAGGCATTCATAACCAGTAACCTCACTTCCCTCTTATTACTAGGTGGAAAGTGAAGTGGATTTTTTTGAAATGTCACCAAACCAATGAATGAAGGCAAAGCAGTATACAACACATATCTCAACCTGGCCAAAGCTTTTGATACAGTTCTCCACTCAGGTATAGTAGGAAAGCTTAATAAGCTGGAAATAAACTCCTATGTCACTCACTGGATTGCCAGTTGTATCATAGACAGGATGCAGATCATCAAAATATGGGAAGTTACCTCCACAAAGAGCCCAGTCACCAGTGGAGTCCCCTAAGGTCGTGTGCTGGGACCTCTCCTGTTTGGCATCTACTGTTCTGAAGTAAAAGCCAATACAAAAGGGATCTGGCTGACTAAGTCTGCAGATGACTACAAGCCAGAAGCAGGTACTGCATCCCCAAAAGACTTAGTCATCCTACAGGAAGGTTTGTCTCAAATAAATAACTGGTGCCAAAATCATGGACTGAAACAAAATGCCAAAAAAATGCATTATTGCATCTTCTGGAAAGTCATCAAGCCCAAGGAACTACCACATTCACAATACAGCGTTAAGAGTTGACCCATTTATTTATTTTATTTTATATTTGATTACAGGGTTGGTCTGACTGGACAATCAGGTGCACCTTTTCAGCAGAGACCCAGAGAGAAAAGTTCCACATACATAACAATTTGTTTGAAATTAATGGAACGTATGTGGACAGTAACCTAACTTTTGACCAACATTTGTCTACTGTTGTAAGAAAGTCCTTGTATATTACTATCATTAGGCCAATCATTGAATATAATGCTCCCTTTTCCATATAGCAGTCCAGACACATGTAACAACTGGAGCGCCCATAAGACACGTTACAAAAAGGATACAAGGTCTAAACAACATATCCTACATGGAACGATTCAAAGCCCTGTCATTATACTCGGTATCCCACAGACTGCTAGAAGGTGACTTGTTTCTGGAATACAAGGTGTCCTCCCACCCATTACTGACAGATTTATTGCACATCAGCAAGTCAAATGGTATCAGAAATACTCAGTCTAGGGATATAAACTTCTTCTGCAACATCAGCAGAATGGTTTGGAGGGACAGGTATATCTCACAGAGGATACTGCTACTGTGGAAATGACTCCACAACCACATAAAACCCAGTTCATCCATGTCTATATTCAAGCAAAACTTATGGATGAGAAACAGAAAACCTACCCCAGGACTGCCCCTGTACTACTAATTATCATAGGTGAAAATCAAGCTCTGTGCATTGTGTCTGCAAGGGAAACATCTTAACTTAAGAACCTATGAAGGCACACATTGGGTGCATGCAGTATCACTGAATGGATTATTCTAGATGAAGATCACATAGTGGCTTATGTGTTTGCACAGAACAGGCTGCAGAAATGGCTTACATAGTCTGTAAAATCATATTTTCTCCTTAAACTGTGGACAGTGCATGACAGGGATATGGAGTGTCATTGTACTGGACTGAATAGATTATGATGCATATTGTAGGAACACTGGCTGTCAGGCTTTGGGTTACTTTGGAGAGGATGCACACACACTGTGTACAGCTTGGCAAAATGAACTTCTGACCTGGATTATGCAATGTTTAACATCATGGGCTATGGGTTACTTTAGACAGAATGCAATCACTGTATCGATAGCTTGGCAAAATGAACTTCTGACCTGGATTATGCAGTGTTTAACATCATGTCTCTCTCCTTACTGAGTGTTTATATTTGGTAGCACTATATGACTTTGGATGGCTATAGGGTCCACATAGTAAGTATATAGGGTGCAGACATATCATTTAAATGTTGGTTGAAATTCACAAAATGGATGAGTAGGGTGCCACTGTAGGATTTAAAGTGGATGTAGAATACACACAATAGATCTGTGGATGCATGGGATAAAAGTTAGACAATGAATGCATGATGTCATTATATGGGATTGGATGGTGTGAGATACACACAGTAAATGTATAAGGTCACACAGCAGGTACAGGTCATGTGGATGTAAATGTATAATAAACCTATATGAGCCTGGACAGAGCAGGATTTACAGTGGGTGTATAAGAGTATAATTATATTCATCTGGATATGGTGAGAAGCTGAGATGCTCATAGTGGATGCCTAAGGTGTCACTGTATGGGTTCAGATGGGGTTAGATGCACACAAGTGGGTAAAACAGGTGGAACTCTATATGTTTGGATGGAAGTGGGATAGACACAGTAGATGCAGGTATCACTTTATGTATTTTTATGGAGTGAATGAGTACATAAGCTGCAGTTGTGTGGGTTTGGATGTGGTGATGTATACATTGGGGAACAACAGTGGCATTGTACATGATAGGATGGAAGTGGGGTGTACATAGCAGATGTACAGACATCACCTTAATGTGTCTGTATGATGTGAGATGCACAGATTGGGTACATGGGTTGTTCCTGTGTGGGTTTGGCTGGATTAATGTGTACTCACTTGTAAAAAAGGTGGCAAGTATATATTAGAATGGAAGTGGGATGTACACAGTAGATGTATAGGCATCATGTTTGTTTGTATGATGTGAGATGCCCCGAATGGGTAAATGGGTTTTACCTCAGGGGGTTTGGATGGGCTGATAAGTAGGGGTACAAGGCTGGCATTGTATATGATAGGATGGAAGTGGGAAGTATGCAGCAGATGTACAGACACTGGGTTTGCATGGGGTGAGATACACTGAATGGGTACATTAGCTGTACCTTTGTGGGTTTGGATGGGGTGATATGTGCATGCGTGTACAAGTGTGGCACTCTATATGACAGGATGGAGTAGGATATATCCACTGAGTGTAAGGGATTTCCTTACTGGTTTTGATGAGGTGAGATCCAGTGATTGGGTACATGGGTTATACTTGTGTGGGTTTGAATGAAGTAGGATACAGGCATGGATATATGGATATGGGAACACACAGTAAAAGTAAGGGGTGTCACTGTATGATTTGGGATGGATATGGGAACACACAGTAAAAGTAAGAGGTATTACTGTATGATTTGGGATAAATGTGGGGACACACAGTGAGGGTAAGGGTATCACTGTATGATTTAAGATGGATGTGGGGACACACAGTGAGAGTAAGGGGAATTTGTATGATTTGGGGTGGATATGAGGACACACAGTGAGGGTAAGGGGTATTTCTGTATGATTTGGGATGGATGTGGGGACACACAGTGAGAGTAAGGGGTATTACTGTATGATTTGGGATGGGTATAGTGATACACAGTGAGAGTAAGGAGTATCTGTATGATTGTGTATGGATGCAGACTTATTAAAAGCCCCATCACTGTATTCAGTTTCTTACTGATTACTGAGGGGTGATCTGTGCCTGGCCTATAAGGCAGTGTCTGGTTCAGCCCTGATGGAAATGTTGCATATTCACAAAATTAACTGCATGAGGGTTACCCACTGCAAGGATCTGAACCTGGTCTCTGACACAAATAGATCAAACTGGAGAGATAGAGATGTGTCCCAGAGATCGTCTGTCTTTAGGAATAGGCTTCCTAGTCACGTGAAGCAGAGTCCTTCCCTGACGATCTTCAAGTGCAATCTGGAACAATGGATGGGAAATCACAAATTCACGGACAGAGGCAGTTTGCAAAAAAATTTAAAACCCTGCTTGCTGACCTTTGTTATCCTTACTTTAGGGATAGAAAATTGGGGTGAAACTGGCTGGACTTGCTGCAACATTAATATTAAGAGTATTAGTGTATGAATTTGGATGGTGTCACTGAGTGTAAGGGTTAGGAGTATCATTGCATGAATGTGGATGGCGTCACTGAGTGTAAGGGTTACTGCTACAACATTAATATTAGGAGTATCAGTGCATGAATTTGGATAGCATCACTGAGTGTAAGTGTCATTGCTACACGATTATAGATGGAGGGGCACACTAAGTGTATGAGGTGTCACTGTATGATTAGGGAATCAGGGGTCACAATGCAGGTGCATGGGGATAGTACTGTATGATTTTTTATGGAATGACAGGCAAATTGTGAGAGTATTGGGTACTACTGTATTATTATGGATGAATATGGGGGCACAAATTAAGTGTTTGGAGATTATTACTGTTTGGTTTTGGATGAAAGTGCGATACATGAGTGCATAAACATCAGTCTATGTATGACAGTCAGTCAGTGTGGGTATCATTGTGAATGGATATAGAGGAAAACAGTGATTGCATGGGGAATCATTGCATCATATTACATGAATGTGGCTGGTACAAAATGAATTAATGGGGTACCACTACATCCTATTGAATGGGTGTGGCTGGTACACAATGAGTTTATGGGGCATCATTGCATCATATTAGATGGATGTTGCTGGCACACAATGAGTTTATGGGGTATCACCGCATCATACTGAATGGATCTGTCTGGTACACAATGAGTTTATTGCATATCACTGCATCATATTACATGAATGTGGCTGGTACAAAATGAATTAATGGGGTACCACTACATCCTATTGAATGGGTGTGGCTGGTACACAATGAGTTTATTGCATATCAATGCATCATATTGGATGGATGTGGTTGGTACACAATGAGTTTATTGCATATCAATGCATCATATTGGATGGATGTGGCCAGTACATAATGAGTTTATGGGGTATCCTTGCATCATATTGGATGGATATGGGCTGGTACACAGTGAGTTTTTGGGTATCACTGCATCATAATGGATGGATGTGGCCATTACAGAATGAGTTTATGGGGTATCACTACATCATACTGGATGGATGTGGCAGGTACACAGTGAGTTTGTGGGGTATCAGTGCATCATATTGAATGGATGTGGTTGGTACACAATGAGTTTATGGGGTATCAGTGCACCATATTAGATATATGTGGGCATTACAAACAATGAGTTTATGGGGTATCACTGCATCATACTGGATGGATGTGGGCATTACACACAATGAGTTTATGGGGTATCACTGCATCATACTAGATGGATGTGGCCGGTACACAATGAGGTTATGGGGTATCTCTGCATCATACTAGATGGATGTGGCCAGTACACAATGAGGTTATGGGGTATCACTGCATCGTATTGGACTTATGTGGATGGTACCCAATGAGTTTATGGTGTATCACAGCATCATATTGGATGGATGTGTCACTGCATCATACTGGATGTATGTGGCCAGTGCACAATGTGTTTATGGGGTATCAGTGTATCATACTGGAAGGATGTGGCCGGTACACAATGAGGTTATGGGGTATCTCTGCATCATACTGGCTGGATGTGGCTGGTACACAATGAATTTATGGGGTATCATTGCATCATACTGGATGGACATGGCCGATACCCAATGAGTTTATGAGGTGTCATTGTATCATACTGGATGAATGCAGTTGGTTCACTGTGAGTTTATGAGGTGTCACTATATTATACTGGATGGATGTGGCCGATACACAATCAGTTTTTGGGGTATCACTGCATTATACTGGATGGATGTAGCCAGTACACAATGAGTTCATGCGGTATCCTTGCATCATATTCGATGGATCTGACAGGTACACAATGAGTTTATGGGGTATGAATGCATCATACTGAATCCATGTGGCCAGTACACAATAAGTTTATATGGTATCAGTGCATCATATGGGATGGATGTGGCCATTACACAATGAATTTATGGGGTATCAGTGCATCATATTGGATGGATGTGGAAGGTGCTCAGTGAGTTTATGGGGTATCGCTGCATCATACTGGATGGATGTGGCTGGTACACAATGAGTTTATGGGGTATCAGTGCATCATATTGGATGGATGTGGTCATTACACACAATGAGTTTATGGGGTATGACTGCATCATACTGGATGGATGTGGCCGGTACACAGTGAGTTTGTGGGGTATCAGTGCATCATATTAGATGGATGTGGCTGGTATCCAATGAGTTTATGGCGTATCAGTGCATCATACTGGATGGATGTGTCCGGTACACAGTGAGTTTATGGGGTATCAATGCATCATATTGGATGGGTGCGGCCGGTACACAATGAATTTATGGGGTGTCACTGCATCATATTGGACTATGTGGATGGTACACAATGAGTTTATGGTATATCACAGCATCATACTGGATGGATGTGTCACTGCATCATACTTGATGGATGTGGCCAGTACACAATGAATTTTTGGGGTATCACTGCATCATACTGGATGGACATGGCCAGTACACAATGAATTTATGGGGTATCAGTGCATCATATTGGATGGATGTGGCCTTTACACAGTGAGTTTATGGGGTATCACTGCATCATACTGGATGGATGTGGCCGGTACACAGTAATTTATGGGTATCACTTCATTATACTGGATGGATGTGGCCGGTACACTATGAGTTTATGGGGTATTGCTTCATCATACTGGATGGATGTGGCTGGTACACAATGAGTTTGTCGGGTATCACTGCATCAAACTGGATGGATGTGGCAGTTACACAATGAATTTATGGGGTGTTGCTGCATCATACTGGATTAATATGGCTGGTGCACAATTAGTCATGGCATATCACTGCATCATGTTGGATGAATGTGGCCGGTACACAATGAGTTAATGGGGCATCATTGCATCATATTGAATGGATGTGGCAGGTACACAATGTGTTTGCGTGGTATCACTGCATCATATTGGATGGATGTGGCAGGTACACAATGAGTTTATGTGGTATCACTGCATCATATTGGATCGGTGTGGCCGGTACACAGAGTTTATGGGGTATCACTGCATCATAATGGATGGATGTGGCAGGTACACAATGAGTTTACGGGGTATCACTGCATCATACTGGATGGATGTGGCTGGTACACAATGAATTTATGGGGTGTTGCTGCACCATATTGGATTAATGTGGCTGGTATACAATTAGTCATGGCATATCACTGCATCATGTTGGATGGATGTGGCTGGTACACAATGAATTAATGGGGCATCATTGTGTCATATTGGATGGATGTGGTAGGTACACAATGTGTTTACGTGGTATCACTGCATCATATTGGATGGATGTGGCAGATACACAATGTGTTTACATGGTATCACTGCATCATGTTGGATGGATGTATCTGGTACACAATTATTTTATGAGGTATGACTGCTTCATACTGGATGGATGTGACAATGAGTTTATGGGATATCACTGCATTATACATCATATTTGATGGATGTGTCCATTACACAATGAGTTTATGGGGTACAACTGCATCATACTGGATGGATGTGGCAAGTATACAATGAATTTATGGGGTGTCACTGCATCATATTGGAGTAATGTGGATGGTGCACAATGGGTTTATGGTGTATCACAGCATCATACTAGATGGATGTGGCCAGTACATAATGAATTTATGGGGTATCAGTGCATCATATTGGATGGCCATGGCCCGTACACAATGAGTTTATCAGGTATCACTGCATCATACTGGATGGATGTGGAAGGTGCTCAGTGAGTTTATGAGGTATTGCTGCATCATACTGGATGGATGTGGCTGTTATACAGGGAGTTTATGTGGTATCAGTGCATCATACTGGATGGATGTGGAAGGTGCTCATTGAGTTTATGGGGTATCACTACATCATACTGGATGGATATGGGCAGTACACAGTGAGTTTATTTGGTATCAGTGCATCATATTGGATGGATGTGGCCATTACACACAATGAGTTTATGGGTATGACTGCATCATACTGGATGGATGTTGCCCGTACACAGTGAGTTTATGGGGTATCAGTGCATCATATTGGATGGATGTGGGCAGTACACAATGAGTTATGGGGTATCAGTGCATCATATTGGCTGGATGTGGCCGGTACACAGTGAATTCATGGGGTATCATTGCATCATATTGGATGGATGTGGTCGGTACACAATGAGTTTATGCGGTGTCATTTTATCATATTGGATGAATGCAGCTAGTACACTGAGTTTATGGGGTGTCATTACATTATATTGGATGAATGTGGCCGATGCACAATCAGTTTATGGGGTATCTCTGCATCATACTGGCTGGATCTGGCCAGTACACAGTGAATTCATGGGGTATCATTTCATCATATTGGATGGATGTGGCAGGTACATGAGTTTATGGGGTATCACTGCATCATATTGGATGGACATGGCCGGTACCCAATGAGTTTATGTGGTTTCATTGTATCATACTGGATGAATGCAGCTGGTACACTGCAAGTTTATGGGGTGTCACTACATTATATTGGATGGATGTGGCTGATACACAATCAGTTTTTGGGGTATCACTGCATCGTACTGGATGGATGTAGCAGGTACACAATGAGTTCATGGGGTATCCTTGCATCATATTGGATGGATGTGCCCGGTAGACAATGAGTTTATGGGGTATCTCTACATCATAATGGATAGCTGTGACCGGTACACAATGAGTTTATGGGGTATTGCTGCATCATACTGGATCCATATGGCCAGTACACAATGAGTTTATTTATTTATTTAATTATTTTATTGACATTTGTTGACCGGGAAAGTCCACTGGGTCAAAAAAACATTTTCAGTGGAGGCCTGGGCAGAAAAGCTCCACAAGTGTTACAAATAAAATGAATGAAATATAAATAAATCAAATTTGTAGAGTTTTAATTGCATTTACTGTTTAGGACTACACACTCAAGTGTGTTAGCCTTTTCTGTGTTTATTTACTGTATTATTGCATTGCTTAGCCTGTTTCAACAAAAAAAAATACTATCTTGTTTGCTCGTTTCCAACCTTTCCTAGCCAGTCCATATTCCAGGCTTTGCTTGTCTCAGGACTTTATTTTCTGTGTTCAGAGCTATCCAGACCTTGCTGTGGTAGAGGGAAGTCCTACTTCTTACCAGTAGGAGTGGTGAGCCATTGTACTGCCTACCTAACGCTAGAAGAGTGGTTTCCATCTCTGAAATTGTAATTTTATTAGCCTTTTTGGGATTATTTCTATCCCTTTCAACTTTCTGGCTTACAAATGCATGTGTTTGCACATTTTTCACATCGTGCAGCACTGCGAGGCTACAGTTAAACTATTCCAGGTGCCAGAAAGTCTGCTCTTCATATATTCCCTTAGAACTAGCTGGTTTCTCAGTAGGAGCACTAAAATCTGAACCCCTGTGACTAGCACTTGCTCTAGAACCTGCTGGAAAGCATTATGAAGCCTGAAACTGATACAAGCACTCAACTTTCCTTGTCAATAAGGAGAAATTAATCGTAAGCACTAAACAGCCTATAATTGCAAAGTACCTTGCAAAAGTAAGGGAAAACAGCTCTTAAACTTTACAAAAAAGCACCTAAATAGGCATGTCCAATGGTCAGCTTCCGATGATTTCTCCTGTCCAGCTGATGAATCTGGGCATACTGGGGCAATGCGGCAACTGCCTCATGTACACAGACAATCCTCTCCTCCTACCACCCAATACTGCAACCTGCGAGAGATGCACTTACATAGCCAAACTGGAAGCAAAGTTCTCTCTGGCCAAGATTGTGGTAGACAGTCAAGAGGAGAAGGTTAACACCTGCACTACACCTCAAGCAACTCATAGCCCTTCAAAACCCACACCATCAACACTCACACATAGCAACACTAAACCCACATATGCGGAGGCCCTTAACATTAACCTGCCCGAGCAACAAGGACCTCCAAAGCTCAAATGCAAACAAACACCAGTCACAACCAAAGTGACACATAGCTCACAACACCAGTGTGCCACCCAATAAGAGCCACTAAGGGAAGACAATGTACCCAATGCTTTAGTCATAGGTGACTCTATAGACAGGCACACTGATGTCCCAGTCACCAGGCTGAACAAGGAGAAAATTACACTCAGCTGCCTGTCGGGTGCCAGGATCCGCCACATAATGCATGCACTCAAGTCACTCCACAACAAGTACAAATATGACTCTGTCATTGTCCATGCTGGAGTGAATAACTTGAGAAGTACCTCCCTGGACTACATGAAAAGAGACATGAGAGTTCTTGGATCATGTGGCTCAGGCAGGTATAACCCTAGCCCTGAGTAGCGTCCTGCCTTCGCCCAGAATGATACCACAGTATAAGGACAAAATGACTGACTTCAACAATTGGCTAAGCTTCTGGTGTCATTCTAAGGGGATCCAGTATTTGTCTGCCTGGGAAGACATGATCGACAAACCACAATGCTTTGCCAGAGATGGTCTGCACCTGTCACCCCTGGGATTCAGTTTACTGGCTAAAGCTCTTGCCACCCCTATAGTGCTTTTTTTAGGCAATGTTCAAAGGATAAAACAACCACCATAACAGATACAAGCATGCAATATCTGAAGGTAATGCTACTCAATGCTAGAAGTCTAAACCTAAAAATGCACTGTCTCAAGGCACTCCTAAATATGGAGAACATCAATATCTGTGCACTAACTGAGACCTGGTTCAAGGCTCCAGAGAGCACCCCTGCAATAACAGGCTACAACTCTTACCACACATTTTGGCCACAAAACCAAGACCAAAACACTAAAGGTGGAGGAGTGTCCATATTCACCAAGGATATTCACATCTCCAGGCTAGTTGCCCAACACAATGCATCTAAAATTCTTCAGGTGCAACTAACACTAGGTAAGACTGCAATCCAATTTGTAGCTTGCTACAGATCCCCTACCATGCCCCAAGATTCTCACTACACATTTCTAAACATACTGGAAAATATTAAGATACAACCAAACACCCTAATACTGGGTGATTTGAACTACCCTACCATTAACTGGGAAAACTACTCGGGTATGATCTTCTTTTCCCAACGGTTCTTGGAATTCATAAATTCCAATGCCCTGAATGAACTAATCCATTGTCCCACCAGGGGCTACAATATCCTAGACCTGGTCATTACCAACATGGGAGATAGATGCTCCACACCAGTGGTAACCCCCTCATTGGTGAGGTCTGACCATAAGCAAATCACCCTTAACATCCACATCCCATCCACCCTCCCCTCAGTAAGGAAACCTCCATAAAAAACTTCTCCAAAGCCAACTTCATGCTACTGAAGTCAGAAGTGACAAACTTCACGGCACCCATGCAGATGGGATCTGAAAGTTCGACTGCAGAATCCTACACTAAGGCACTGTACAAGCACATCCACTCGTGCATGAATCGTGCCATCCCAAATAGAACCAAGATGCTCCTCTCCAAAAAAAGGAAGCCAATCTGGTGCTCCCCTGCTATAAACAAACTATACAACAGAAGGAAGAAACTGTTGCAGAAAAGAGGAAAAAAACAGGATGAAAAAACTCCCTCAGTAAGAAGCTGAGATCCCTCATAAAATCCTCAAAAGCTAGTTACGAAAATAAAATTGCCAAATATTCCAAAGACAACCACAAGGCATTCTATAGTTGTGTCAAGAAATGGCAATGCTTAGATCTGCTCTGAGCTACAACAGAATGGCATTAAATATACTGATCCCAAGGATTTTGCCAATATCCTGGCAGTAAGATTTAGTGCCAACTTCACCCCCCTCTCACCCCCTAAAGGGCTCATCTCAATACCAAAAGATTGCCAAATTCCGGTAATCACGGCCACACAGGTAGAAACCGCACTCTCCAAAGATAAGAATACAGCATCCATGGAACCAGATGACATCCCAGGCTGTGTACTACATGAACTACAAAATGAACTGGCACCTCACCTAAGTGTCATGTTTAATCATAGCCTCACCTCAGGCTTCGTACCCACTGAGTGGTGCACAGCTACAGTTATCCCACTCCACAAGGGGGGATCCACCTTGGATCCCGGGAACTACCGTCCCATCAGTCTGACAAGCCGATCTGCAAGGGCATGGAACGCATTATCATGGAACTTATAAACAAAGACAATGGCAACCCTCAAAACTGCACCCCACCCAGTTTGGATTTGTGAAGGGCCGATCTTGTCTCCTGAATCTGACTGACTTCTTTGAATCAGTCTCCAGAGCTGTGGACGAGGGTAAGGCGGTCCACACAGCCTAACTGGACCTCGCCAAGGCCTTCAACACCATCCCCCACTCTGGAATCATAGATAAGCTTACTAAGCTGGACATAAATCCCTACGTCACTCGATGGGTTGCCAACTGGTTTACTGACAGAACCCAGACTGTAAAAGTAGCAGACTCCAAATCCAGCTCCATACAAGTGATAAGTGGAGTACCCCAAGGTTCAGTCCTGAGACCACTCTTGTTTGGCATCTACTTCTCTGAAGTACAGGCCAACACTAAGGGACCATTACTGAATCCCCAAATTATGTGGATATTCTACAAAAGGGCCTTACAGAAACAGATGCCTGGTGTCAGAGCCATGGGCTCAAGCTTAATGCCAAGAAATGCATAGTTATCCACTTTGGAAAAAACATGTACCCATGAATTACCACATAGGTGGCAGGACACTAAACATCGAAAGTGTGATGAGAGACTTAGGGACACAGGTGGACAGTGGTCTCACTTTCGATAACCACATAGCCACAACAGTCAGGAAATCCTTTTATGTGGCACACCTCATCACTAAGGGTTTTTCATCCAGAAAAAAGGAGGTCATTGTCCCACTGTACTCATCACTCATTAGACCCATTATAGAGTATAATGCCCCATTTGGTATGTACCTCACAAGACATCTGCAACAGCTGGAATGGCCACAGAAATACCTCACTAAAAGAATCACAGGCCTAAAGAAGATGCCATATGCTGACTGTCTAAAAAAACTCCAGCTATACTCTGTGGCATATCGTCTACTCATAGGCGATCTCTGCTTAACATACAAGTCCATGTCAAACCCTGAGCTGTTGGACATGCTCCACTTAAAGAAATCCCAATCCCTCAGAGCCACACGCTCCAGGGATCTAAACCTTGTCATCACAATAAACAAAACATGCTGGAGGGATAGGTTCCTGACCCAGAGACTCCCCAGACTCTGACACTGCCCATACATGCCAAGCAGAGCTCCTCCTTGGCCCTCTTCAAAAGGAACCTTGATGATTGGATGGGAGATGGGAAATTCACCCCGGGGATCATGTCAGTCACCCTGCTAGACAGGGGCCCAGGGAAGTAAATATTGTGGGAAGAAATACCCAGGGAATTCTTATAGCTAGGCTTGTATAGGCCCTAGGGTCGATAGCCTAGTACCAACCTATGAACCTATAAAAGGAGAACATATATAATAAAATTCAGATCAGAGTATATGTGGTAGTTCAGTCAGTAGCTCATGAGGTATCACTGCATGACATTAAAGGACACAGAGGTACATGGTGAGTGTATGGGTTATCACTGTATGATATCAGAAGGATGTATGGATGGGCAATGAGATTATGCAGTATGATTGGATGATTTTGGAAGAATATAGAGGCACACAATGAGAGTGTGTTTGTGAGTATTGTTGTATGACTTTGTATGGATGTAGGAGCATGCCATGAGCGTATGCCAATCTGGCAACTGGTGCACAGAGTTAAGGCTGTGAGCTGTATTTCTTCTGCTACTCTGGGTTTTATTCCCTCGGCCTTCATTTGCCTGCTGTGTGAATATGTGCAAATCACTTAACCCCATGTTACTCTTGTCTTGCTCCTGAAAAGGATTGTGTGTCCAGTGGGTCTACATAGTTAGCAAACGGGTTTTATTACTATAATGATGTCATTTCAATGTTTGATTTTGTCATACAGTGGGTGTGTAAGGTATTAGGATATTTATTTTTTATGGCATGGGGCATGACAGTCGAAGATGGCAGGACAGTGGCTCAGAATTGACAGACGCTGCAACAGTTGACATGACACTCTAACCCCATGTAAAAATGGGGGAAAGGTTGAGTGATGATGATGATGATTATGGATGGTGTAGTAGCTTACAGTTGAGTGCATGGGGTATCAGTATATGAATCTGATGAATGCAGGGGTCACACTGTGAGTGTATGGGATATCGCTGTATGATTTTGACAGATATACAGGGCACACTCAGAGTATAGGGGCTTCCAGTGTATACTTTTGGATGGATCTATGGGGCACGCAATGACTGCATGGGGTATCTCTGTATGATGTTGAAAGGATGTAGTGGAAACAACCAGTACTGAAGTATTAGTGCATGATTTTGAGTAGGGGCAGAATGTGAGTGTAGAGGTGTCACTTTATGATTTTTGGATGGACACATGGGGCACATAGTGAATGTGGAGGTATCTCTTTGGGTACTGATCTAACTATGTAAGGATGAGGTTATACCTATGAGTACACACACATACACACTTGCCAAATGAAAGCTGTGCCATATTCTACATCTGTGGGCCACACAGTGAATAATTTATGCTTATAAAAGCAGTGCAGTCTGACTGCTGGCAGGCCTCAAAGGTGTTGTGCCATTTTCTTTCCAGAACAAAGATGTTTCTTCCACAACTTGTTCATCATCATCTTCATCAGCCCCCTTTTTCCCATTTTTTTCTACATGGGGTCAGGGTATCGTGTTAACTGTCACAAACTCTCTTGATTCAGTGCCACACTCTTGCCTTCTTCAACATTCACACCTGACTGTCGCAGATCTTCTTTCACACAATCCTGCTGGACGTCCTCCCTTCCTCTTACCTTCTTCCTGTCTGTCCCAAGTCTTCCTCACCAGATTGTCTTCTGCTTTTCTACATGTGTCCAAACCACTGTAATCTGTTCTCTTTGATCTTTTCTGCAATTTGAGCTACTTTGGCTTCTGCTCTTATGTCCTCATTTCTTCATCTGTCCCACAGTGTGCATCCTACCACCTTTCTGAGGCACTTCATTTCCATCACTTCTAGCTTCTTCAACTATTCTGCCTTTACTGTCCAGGTTTCTGTACCATACAGTAGTACTGGTCGCACCACTGTCTTGTACACCATACTTTTCAGCTTCTTTGGCATTCTTCTGTCATAGACTACACCTGATACCCTATGCCAATTGGCTGCAGCCCCTCTGATTCTAGCTTTGACTTCTTCAGTCAGACTACCCTTCTCCTCAACTACCCCTCCCAGATACTTGAAGCTGTTTACCTATTCCAATATCTTCCCTTCCATCTCTATTCTCAGCTTCTTCTGATTTCCACAATTTGCTACCATTACCACTGTGTTATCTGTGCTTAGATTCATCCCATGTGCCTTCAGATTTGCATTCCATTCTCATATTCTTTGCTGAAGTTCTAGCTCAGAGTCTGCCTGTACTGCCACATCATCTGCTTACAGCATCTTTGTTAATCTGTCCTCTCCAACCTGTTTGCTAATGTAGTCCATCACCAGTATGAACAGCAGTGGGTATAGAGCTGAACCCTGGTGTACACCCACTCCCACTCTGAACCCCCTCTGTGAGGCCAAACACTGTTCATACTTGAGTCGTTGAGTCCTTGTACATAGCCTGCACTAATTCTATCAGTGTTTCTGGGACTTCAAACCACCGCAGTACTGACCAGAACAACTTTCTTGAGACCTTGTCATATGCTTTCTCTAAGTATAGGAATCCCCAGTTGGACTGTCTCCTCATCTCTAGCTTCTTCTCAAGTATTTGTCTCAATGCAAACATCGGGTCAATTGTGCTGCATCCTGATCTGAATCCAAACTGCTCACCTCCCATCTTACATTCTACTACTCTGTGTATCCATTTATTAATAACCCTCTCCAGAACTTTCATACAATGCGAATGGAGTTTGATGCGTCTGTACTGCCCACAGTTCTGGATGCCCCCTTTGTTCTTGTACACTGGTATAAGTATGCTTATTCTCCAGTCATCTGGGATATGCCTTTCTCTCCACACTGCTATTAGTACCCTCAGGAGCCATTTCTCCCCTATTTCATCCACCATCTTTATCATATCTGCTGTGACCTCATCTGAGCCCACTGTTTTCCCTGACTTCATCTTCCTTAGTGCTGTTCTTGTGTCTTCTAAGGTGGGCTCCTCTTCTTCTCTCATTGTAGGCTGTTGCTGGGGCAGTACAGCTTCTGTGGAGTTTTCTCCATTCAGAAGCTGCTGGAAATACTCCTGCCATCTGCCTTTGATGTCCTCTGGACTGGTGAGCAGGTTGTTGCTGGCATTCATTATGAAAGATGTCTGACTATCTTCTTTATCTTTCCATCTTTGACTTGCAACCTGACATAGTTTCTTTGTGCCCCTTACTGAGTCACTTTCCAGAAGTTGGTAGAGTGCCTCCGATGCCCTGTTCTTTGCTTTGCAACTTCTTTCTTAGCTTCTTTGTTAGACAACCAGTAGTCCTTCCTAGCCTGGTCAGTCTTTTCTGTCTCCCACTTCTTCCTGCACTCCTTTCTTTTGATGACTTCCTGGACTTCTGCATTCCACCACCAGCTTCCCTTATGTTCCTTATTTCCATACCTGGTGCAGCCACATATCTTTCCTGTAGTCCTAACATATGCTGTTTTTAGGTGCTGCCACTCTTCTTCAACTGCACATATTTCCTCCTCTTCTAGGGGTGCTATAGCCCTGAGTAATTCCTTGAGCTGTTGTACTTTCTCGCCAGTCAACTTCCAGGTCTTCAGCCTGGTCTCTGTTGACCTTAGAGCCTTCTCTGACCACTGCTTGCAGCTGATTGTGGCAACTAGTGGTTTATGCTGTGGGCTGACTGTTTCGCTGGGGACGACTTTGCAATTATGGATTCTACCCCAGTGCCTTTTCCTTACTAGGAGGAAGTCTACCTGAGTTGCACGTTGGCCACTCTTGTATGTGATCTTCTGACTGTCTCTCTATCTGAACCATGTGTTGGCTACTATCAAGCCATTTACCCGACAGAAGTCTAGAATGGCTTCTTCTCTTTTATTACTGTTGCCCCACCCATGTGGACCCAGGTAGTCCTCATATCCTGTTCTGTGTGTCCCAATATTTGCATTCAAGTCACCCATTATCAACACCAATTCATGTTGTCCTGCTTTATCTAGAGATTATGAATACTGCCCTCTCATTACACTGAAGTCTGACTGCCGTGACTCTGTCATTAATTCTGATGCCATCTATTACTGCCTTCTGAAGCCTCTCTCTCACCACAATTCCTACACCATTTCTAGCCTGCCCTCCACCTGAGTAGTAGATTCTGGATCCCAAGCCAAGTGGCTTTGCTGCCCTGCCCTTCCAGCTCATCTCTTGGATACATAGGATGTCCAGCCTCCTCTGTATCATCATGTCATCCATTTCCAAGCTGTGTCCTGTCAGTGAACCTACATTAAGTGTAGCAATTCTCAGTTCATGATTGCTTTCAGGTCCAGCTTTCATTCAACAGAGCTATCCCAGGTAACTCAGGCTGGGCAACTAGGCACCAGCCAGCCAGTAGCTTATGGGCTTTATGGTGGGGCCACACTGGCCAATAGGGGCACATATACTCCTCCCATCATTAGCAAGGGTCCCTGGCGTGGGTCAGAGTAGGCCGGGTCCTCAACCCACTGGCGACATTAGTCAACATGACTGAATCATCTAGAGGCATATTTTACACCATCTAGTATCTAGCCCTGCCACAGCATGCAGTCTGTGATCCATATTCTGCTATCTTGAGGATACTATGAGCCACAGTAGATACCCAAAGTGGTTGGTCTGTACAACTCTTTCCCCTCTAGGGCACCATGTAGAGTCTGTGCTGCTGCCCACAGCTCCATTCATTGGTGAGTTTGAGATGAAAACAGTTAGCATGTTTTTCAGACATGGGAGAAACCCCATGGAGACAAAAGGAGAATATGCAAACTCCAAACAGGCACTGGTCAGAGGTCAGGATTGAACCTTGTACTTTGTGCACAGGAGGCAAAGACCTTAGCCATTAAGCCATCTGGTCTCTTCTACAACTTGTTATTATTTTTGAATTGGACAACGGTATATACATCAGATAAGTGTGTCTCACTGCAAAGGGTCAAACAACACTGTTCTGTAGCCACGTATGGCTCCGATCTGCAGCACCAGGCACCTTTGTCTCCCAGTTTTTATGTGGTGGACTGACCCAGCTGCTCCACTTGCCAACATACTATGTTATGGCATATTCTCCACCTGACTCTTGCATGTGCCATTTCAGTGCTGTGTGCTGTCGGTCTGCAGAGAACAATGTCTTGCCAGTTGGTTTGGTTGACACCTCATTGTATTGAAGCAGACTATTGTCTTATGCAGACAGGTATCATATATTGTTTTGGTCACAAGTTTGTGGAGTTTTCTTATGTGGTCAGTACACAATGAATTTCTGGGGTATCACTGCATCATACTGGATGGACATGGCTGGTAAACAATGAGTTTATGGGTGTCGCTGCATCATACTGGCACTTTTCTTGCTGCCTATGACATATAATACAGAGGCCATTCATGAATCTAATGACATATTTTTATGAATACACATAGTGCAACATAATATCAATGATTAGGTTCCATAGCCATTTTCGGGGGGGGGGGGGGAGTAATTTTGATATCAATACATTCTTCATCATTCTCAGATAGTGACTGCATTCATTTTGTCAGCATTATTGTGTGGGGCATGTAACTGCACCAATATGAAACATACTTAAAAATAATAACTGTTCAGTCACACACAAACTGCTTTTAGTTATCCGTCTGTGTGTCTCTGCTGTTGTCACTTTCCCAGTCCTTTTCACAAGCTCTGGACTCATAGGTTCATACTAGCCTACCTGCCCTTTCAAGGCATTTTAATCCTAGCCAGTTACCCCACGTGAGAATCAAACCCTGCACCTTGTGTTGGTAAGGAAAACACCTTAACCATTAGGACAATTTCCCATCCCAGTGATAGGCTATCTGCAATCTCCTTAGTCTCTTCCTATTCTCTTTTATCCTGACCTCTGCACAGCTACTCCACTGTATGGGAAGTGTGCAGCCACTGGCAGTGCTCAGACTAGCTGATGTTAAAACTGACAAACTATCGAGTCTAATATTTTCACTTATCAAAAAAACAAAAGTCTACAATGCTAAAAAAACAGAAAAATGCAGAAGCCAGATGCAACAATGTTTAATTCTCCTTGTATCTCAGCCGATGTACCAGCAGCATTAAATGTTCAGCTGCATCTGGCCTCTGCATTTTTGTTGTTTATTGTTTTCTCACCGGTTAGGTTTAATATGAAATATTAAAGAGAAACCTCTTGTACAGTCTATGATTGATCAGGAAATTATGATAAATATTTTATTAAATGCAATAATATCTTTGAAGTAGTCTCATTTTTCACAAAGAATTATATTGTATACAACAACAGAACCTATACAATTTACAAAGTACAAGCGTATGATTCCATTCATGTAATTCATTTGGATAAAACACTTGTTAAGTAACTTTATTAGCAGCTGAGGGTAGAAGCTTGCATCCACCCAAGAGGTTCTTCACTGAAATAGCTTCTATTTGGACTACTGCTCTCAGACAAAAAGAGAAAAATAGGCTATGGATAACTAAATATGATGATGTCTGCAAAATGAGTTACATAATTACTTCACAGCCTCATAGGAGGTTACTAGACTAATTGCCCTGGGGCCCTTACAAGCCTAGCCAAGAGTTTATCCCCAAAAAAGAACCTCAGTCAACACTTGCCACCCCTGCCAGTGAGGGAAACAGGTGGAACCCCTGGGACAAATTTGTGGTTTTCCATCCACTCATAAAAGTTGCGCTTGTAGAAGGTCAGCAAGGTACTCTGTTTGATGTGTAGGGGAAGTTTATTCAAAGACAGGGAATTCTCTGAGATATAAACTTTTCTATCCAGCAGGTTTTATTGATGTCACCTATTAGATTCAGGCCTTCTGAGTGGGTAATTCATGAGGACTTAGACTACAGATATGGAGTATCTCTAGTAGGACAGGGTCCGAGAATTGCCCTGTAGGTGAGACACAGATCACCTCTGAGAAATCTGTATGATACTGAGTATTGATAGTGATTTGAGCCTGTCCATATAGGTCAGGTGCTGGAGGGCATGGATTCCATCCATGGAGTGGGTGGTGAAGAGTGTCAGGAGTGATTTGTGACAGACGAGTACCAGTAAGAGTGAAAGGGAAGGTCTACAAGAGGGTAGTGAGACCAGGTATGTCATATGGGTTGGAGACAGTGGCATTGACAAAAAGGCAGGAGTCAGAGCTTGACGTGGCAGAGTTGAAGATGTTAAGATTTGCACTGGGTGTGACAAGGATGGACAGGGTTAGGAATAAATATATTAGAGGGTCAGCCCAGGTTGGAAAGTTTGGAGACAAAGCCAGAGAGGCAAGATTACGTTGGTTTGGACATGTGCTGAGAAGGGATGCAGAGTATATTGGGAAAAAGATGCTAAGGATGAAGCTGCCAGGTAACAGGAAAAGAGGAAGGCCTAAGATAAGGTTTATGGATGTGGTGAGAGAGGACATGCAGGTGGTTGGTGTGACAGAGCCAGATGCAGAGGACAGGAAGAAATGGAAACAGATGATCTGCTGTGGCGATCCCTAACGGGAGCAGCCGAAAGAAGAAGAAGCTTGAGGCCATGACTTTGGCACCAGTCATTAGTTGCTGTGAGACCCTCTTGCAGTATGTTAACATAATTTGAGGAGTCAATAACAGCATCCATCTAGTTGTCCACAGACTTGGTCAGTCACAGGCCTTTTGTCTTTGCCTGGACCTCTGAGAAGTAGATGCCAAACAGTAGGGGGTCCCAAGACAGATCCCTGGGGAACTCCAGTAGTGACAGGTCTGCTATTGGAGGTGGAGGTGCCTATTTTGACCTTGAGGGTCCTGTCAATGAGCGAGTTGGCCACCCATATGATGAGATAGGGATTTACACCAAGATCTGTAAGCTTTTCAATGATGCCTGAGTGGGGGATTGTGTCAAAGGCCTTGGCCAAGTCAAGGTAAGCTGTATGAAGTGACTTTATCTCATCCAGGGACTTGGTGACAGTCTCAAAGAAGTCAACAAGGTTCAACAGGCAAGAACTGCCCTTGCCGAATCCAAAGTGGGTGGGGTCAAGTGCTTGGAGATTGCCTATGTCCTTGTTTATGAGATCCATAATAATATGCTCCATGGCTGTACAGACAAGACTTGTTAAGCTAATGGAGTGATAGTTTCCAGGGTCAGTATTGGCACCACTTTTGTGCAAGGGGATGACAATGGCAGTTCTCCACTCTGCTGGAATGAAGCCTGTACTTAGGGTTTGGTTGAATAGGGTGCTCAATGGCGAAGCCAGTTCTTGCTGAAAATGGTGCAGAAATACAGCCTGGGATGCTATCAGGTCCCATGGAAGCTGTGTTATTTGCCTTGGATAGGACCTTTAACTCTTGATTTACAGAGATGTGAGGTGCAGGACACAAGTATCAGGGATGTCGAAAGGGCCTTTGGGAAGTAACAGGGGGGTGAAGTTTGCACTGAACCTATTTGCTAGCAGGTTGGCTAACTGGGCTAAGGCTAAGTCAATAAAAGATGACAAAGTCCTCCATCTTTGTCTAAACATATAAACACCTGGTGCAGTAGCAATGATACACACCCAGTGCAGTAGTAATGATACATACCTGGTGCAGTTGTAACTTTTACCACTGTGTTATCTACAAAAATTCAAAAAACAACCTATAGTTCATCTTATGCTAAAAGTATATTTAATATCTCCAGAGAGATCACTGAACCTCTTACATTCAAGTTACTTGGGAAAAAAGAATACTCTCCATTTCCACATGTTCCAAGCCATCATGATGCTGGTTTCCAACTTATTCCTGTCTTACCTTTCCTAGGTAAACTACTTAAGTAAGATATATGCACCAATCATAATTGTCTTCATTATTTGACTTTGCAGAATGTCTCTGATTTTGCTTAATAATGTTGCCCCATCGTTCATAACATGTTTGATTTTCTAGTAAATCACTGGGGATTATTGCCAGTCAGTAATGACAGACAAAGTTTCATGCTTCTTATTCATCAGAAAATTCATGTTGATATAAAATCTGTTGTTCAACTAACTTTTTAAGTGAATTGCAGTAATATTTTAATTGTCCCTGATTCATTTTCCATTAATGAAACTGCGGTACGGTGTAAAAGGAGTCCTGTACTCCTGAATGTCCTGCCCTTCAGCTGAGATGTTAATCCAGGATGCCATCTGCCTGAGTTTGCGTTTGCTCAGGTGGATGCAAAATATCCCATGCAACTTATCAGAAGGCTTAGGAAAATTTTCCCGATGCTTTGGACAAAAGACGCTTAGCATGAACATCACTTTAGGTCTCAGTTGGAAAGAGGCCAGTGATTTACTGGGACTAACTGTAGATCATTGTTTGCATTGAACCTAATCAGCCACTGTAGCTCGACAGCACGTGCATGTAAGGTACTGAGCATGTGCAAGGTTAGTGCTTAGTCACACAGAGATTGCTTTTAATTATATTTCTGTGTGCCACTGTTGTTATCATTTTCCTAGCCCTTTTCATGGGCCTTGGGCTCCTTTCTGGTTCCGTACACATCTGTCTGCAATCTCCTTAGTCTCTTCTTATTCTCTTCTATCCTGACCTGATACACACCTGGTACCAGAGTAATGATACACACCCAATGCAATAGCAATGATACTTAACTAATGTCAGAGTAATGCTACACACCCAGTGCTATAGTAATGATACACACCCAATGCAATAGCAATGATACTCAACTAGTGTCAGAGTAATGATACAAACCCAGTGCTATAGTAATGATACACACCCAATGCAATAGCAATGATACTCAACTAGTGTCAGAGTAATGATACAAACCCAGTGCTATAGTAATGATACACACCCAGTGCAGTAGTAATGATACACATCTGAAGCCTTACTAATCATAAACATCCAATGCCATAGCAATAATACACACCTGGTACCAGAGTAATGATACACACCCAATGCAATAGCAATAATACTCAACTACTGTCAGAGTAATGATACACACCCAGTGCTATAGTAATGATACACACCCAATGCAGTAGTAATGATACACATCTGAAGCCTTACTAATCATACACATCCAATGCAATAGCAATGTCACTCAACTAGTGCCGTAATAATAATAATACACACCCAGTGCCATAGCAATGATACTCAACTAGTGTCGGAGTAATGACACACAAACATAAATAATTTTCTTGGGTGGCGAAAGCCAGGGTACCTTTTTGGCTAAGCTTATATAGGCCATAGGGCTAATAGCCTAGTACCTACCTATGAACCTCTGCCACAGCTACTCCATTGCCTGGGAAGTATGCAGGCACTGACATAGTGCTCAGACTAGCTGACGTTAAAACTGACAAACTACCTAGTCTATTATTTTCACACCAATTAGGTTTAATTTGAAACATTAAAGAGAAATCTCTTGTGCAGCCCATGGTTGATCAAGGAATTAGGAGAAATATTTTATTAAATGCAGTAATATATTTCAGGTATTCTCATTTATCACAAAGAATTACATTTCATATAACAAAAGAATCTATACAATTTACAAAGTACATGTGTAAGATTCCATTCACATGTAATTAATTTGGATAAAACACTTGTTAAGTAGCTATATTAGCAGCTGAGGATAGGGGCTTGCATCCACCCAAGAGGCTCTTCACTGAAATAACTTCTATTTGGACTACTGCTCTCAGACAAAAAGTGAAAATAGGCTAAGGATAACTAAATATGATGATGTCTGCAAAATGAGTTGTGTAATTACGTCAATAAAAGATGACAAAGTCATCCATCTTTGTCTAAACATATACACATTTGGTGTAGTAGCAATGATACACACCTAGTACAGTAGTAATGATACATACCTGGTGCAGTTGTAATGATATACGTCGGGGGTACACATGATAAAGATCTGGTGGAATAGTAGTAACAATACACATCTTGTGAAGTAATAATGATACATATCTAGTGCAGAAGTAATAATACTCACCTTGTGCAGTTGTAATGATACACATATGGGGGAGTAGAAACAATATAGATTTGGTGTAGTATTAATGATACAAACCAGTGCCATAGTAATGATACACACCCAATGCAATAGCAATGATACTCAACTAGTGTCAGAGTAATGATACACACCCAGTGCTATAGTAATGATACACACCCAATGCAGAAGTAATGATACACATCTGAAGCCTTACTAATCATACACATCCAATGCAATAGCAATGATACTCAACTAGTGCTGTAATAATAATACACACCCAGTGCCATAGCAATGATACTCAACTAGTGTCGGAATAATGATGCATATCTGGTGTCACAGTAGTGATACACACCCAGTACAGTAGTAATAATACACACCCAATGCCATAGCAAAGGTACACACCCAGTGCAGTAGTAATGATAAACACCCAGTGCCATAGCAATGATACACACCCAGTACAATAGTAATGATACACACCCAGTGCCATAGTAATGATACACACCCAATGCAGTAGTAATGATATACACCAGATGGTCTAGTAATGATAAACACCCGGTGCAGGAGTAATGATACACACCCAGTGCCATAGCAATGATACACACCCAGTGCAGCAGTAATGATACACATCTGGAACCTTACTAATCATACACACCCAGTGCAATAGCAATGATACTCAACTAGTGCCGTAATAATAATACACATCCAATGCCATAGTAATGATACACACCTGGTACCAGAGTAATGATACACACCCAATGCCATAGCAATGATACTCAACTAATGTTGGAGTAATGATACACATATGGTGTCACAGTAGTGATACACATCCAGTGCAGCAGTAATGATACACACCCAATGCCATAGCAATGATACACATCCAGTGCAGTAGTAATGATATACACCCAGTGCAGTAGTAATGATACACACCCGATGGTCTAGTAATGATAAACATCCGGTGCAGGAGTAATGATACACACCCAGTGCCATAGCAATGATACACACCAAGTGCAGTAGTAATGTTACACACCCAATGCCATAGCAATGATACATACCAAGTGCAGTAGTAATGTTACACACCCAATGCCATAGCAATGATACACACCCAGTGCAGTAGTAATGATACACACTCAGTGCCATAGCAATGATACACACCCAGTGCAGTAATAATGATACACACCTGATGGACTAGTAATTATAAACACCCGGTGCATGTGTAATGATATACATTTGTTGCAGGAGTAATGATACACACCCCAGTGCTTTAGTAATGATACACACCTGGTGCAGAAGTAATGATACATACCTGATGCAGTAGTAATGATATACACCTGGTGTCACAGTAATGATACACACTCTGTGCAGCAGCAATGGTAAACACCTGGTGCAGTAGTAAGGATACACATCTGGTACAGTAGTAATCATACACTCCTGGTGCAGTAATAATGATACACACCTGGTGCAGTAGCAATGATATACACCTGGTGTCATAGTAATGATACACACCTGGTGCAGTAGTAATGATACATACCTGATGCAGTAGTAATGATATACACCTGGTGTTACAGTAATGATACACACTCTGTGCAGCAGCAATGATAAACTACTGGTGCAGTAGTAAGGATACACATCTGGTACAGTAGTAATCATGCACTCCTGGTACAGTAATAATGATACACATCTGGTGCAGTAAAAATGATACACATCTGGTACACTAATAATGATACACACCTGGTACAATAGTAATGACCTCGCCACTAGTTGTCAGTAAATGTAACATCACAAAACTTGACAAAAAAGAATGCAACTAATGGTTACAAAATAGGAAGGGAAGTAATAAAGTAACAGCAGCATCAAAAAAAAAATCTAGAAACAATGGTTGACAAAATTTAAAATTTTACCATTGTATTATCTCCAAAAATTCAAAATGCATAACCTATGACTCACCTTATTCTAAAGGCATATTTAATCTCTCCAGGGAGATCAATGAACCTCTTAAATTAAAGATATTTAGGAAAAAAGGAATATTTACACCATTTCCAAATGTGCCAAACCATCAGAACTTGTGATTTCCAACTTATTCCTATCTTACCTCTCCGAGGCAAACTACTTAAGTAAGATACATACAACCAATCATAATTCTCCTCCTCATGTGACTTTGCAGAATGTCCCTGATTTTGCCGCATCACTTGTAACATTTTAGATTTTCTAGTAAACCACTGGGGATTATTGACAGTCAGTGACACACATTAAAGTTTCATGCTTCTTATTCAGCATAAAATTCCTGTTGTTCAATTAACCTTTTAAGTGAATTGTGGTAATATTTTAATTGCCCCCAGTTCATTTTCCGTTAATGACACTGCAGTACAGCATAAAAGGAGTCCTGTACTCCTGAGTGTGCTACCCTTCAGCTGAGATGTTAATCCATTATGGCATCTGCCTGCATTTGTGGTAGCTCAGGTGGATGCAAAATATCCCATGAAACGTATTCGATGGAGTAGAAGAATTTTCCAAATGCTTTGGACAAATGACCCATAGTATGAACATCACTTTACATCTCAGTTGGAAAGAGGCCAATGATTTACTGGGAATAACTGTAGATCATTGTGTGTATTGAACCAAATCAGCCACTGTAGCTAGACAGCACATGCGTGTATGGTACTGAGCACATGCAAGGTTAGAGCTTAGTCACTCAGTCAGTCAGCCAGTTTGAGTGAAGACGTTCAAGGGTTCGAGTGTTAATCTGAATGTAAGCCTGAATGTAGATGCATATGTGAGTGTGACAGAAGTAACTAGTTAGTAAGTTTATGAAGTATGAAGCAGATGGGCAAGTTATGGCTCCTGATGTGTTTGTACAATAAATGGTTCAAATTCATAACCCACTCTCAGCGTTTCAATTGAATAGAATAAATGAGACATGCAACATGGTGTCAGAATGGGATCCGAAGTTGAAGCATGTTGCAAACCATGAAGCACACAATTAGAAGCGGAGTAATATTCAGGAGTCAAACAGGTCAGCGGTTTTTAAAAGTTATTTAAGCTTGTATCAAATGATTTTCAATTACTAGACATATGGCAAAGCATTTAAAGTATTTGAAATAATCTCTGAAGTGTTTAAAATCTTTAACATGACAAAAATGTTCAATTTTTTTTCAAAATGTCCCAAGTGTCCGGAATGTTGAAGATATTCACAGTGTTAAACAAAATACAGTACTTTGGAGTGACTGTTGTGTATTTAAGCAAAGAAATTATAGATATCAGGTCAATCCTAATATTTCAAAGAAATTTGTTGTTATGGCAGAGGGATTTCACAGACCTGAACCCCTGGTGTTTGATAATATTGCAGAGAATTGGTGAGTGTTTGAGCAAGAATATGATATTTTTATACAGGCAGCATTTTTCTGATAAATACACACATACAAAAGCATTTATACTTCTTAATTTAGCTGGCTCAGAGGCCACTGAGGAAAAATGTTCAATTGTTTATGTATCTGTTGTGTATGCAGGGGAGGAAAAGAACTGCCATACTGTGATACAGGCTGAAACCTGGGAAGACCCTGAATGCTTAAGACATAATGTTAGAGAAATGTGTAACCCTCAAGCAAATATTACAATGGAAAGGCATACATTTTACACTAGAAATTAAAAGTCTGGTGAAATTATTTTAGCATATATTACTGGGTGATGGACAGGTTGACAGATGAGATCAGACAGGAGGCCCCGTGGACTATGATGTTTGCAGATGACATTGTGATATGTAGTGAGAGTAGGGACCAGGTTGAGGAGACCCAGGAGAGGTGGAGATATGCTTTAGAGAGGAGAGGAATGAAGGTCAGCAGGGCTAAAACAGAATATATGTGTGTAAATGTGAGGGAGGGTAGAGGAATGGTGAGGATGCAGGGAGTAGAGTTGGTAAAGGTGGATGAGTTTAAGTACTTGGGGTCAACAGTTCAGAGTAATGGTGAGTGTGGAAGAGAGGTGAATAAGAGAGTACAGGCAGGGTGGAATGGGTGGAGAAGAGTGTCAGGAGTGATTTGTGACAGACGGGTACCAGTAAGAGTGAAAGGGAAGGTCTACAAGAGGGTAGTGAGACCAGCTATGTTATATGGGTTGGAGATGGTGGCATTGACGAAAAGGCAGGAGTCAGAGCTGGATGTGGAAGAGTTAAAGATGTTAAGATTTGCACTGGGTGTGACTGGGATGGACAGGATTAGGAATCAGTATATTAGTGGGTCAGCTCAGGTTGGACAGTTTGGAGACAAAGCAAGAGAGGCAAGATTGCATTGGTTTGGACATGTGCTGAGGAGAGATGCTGGGTATATTGGGAAAAGGATGCTAAGGATGGAGCTGCCAGGTAAGAGGAAAAGAGGAAGGCCTAAGATAAGGTTTATGGATGCGGTGAGAGGGGACATGCAGGCGGTTGGTGTGAAAGAGCATGATGCAGAGGACAGGAAGAAATGGAAACCGAAGATCCGCTGTGGCGACCCCTAATGGGAACAGCCGAAAGAAGATGATGATGATGACTGAATTAAGAAATAAAGCTTCTTTGTTACTCCCAACAGCAGTGTGGTCCTCGGTGGTGTGCTGTGTTATATAGGTTTTATTTAACTTCTTTTCCTTTGTGGTGCTGTTACTACATTCAAAAACACTTGCTACTGTATTAATCTAAAGTGCAGAACATACCTCTACCTGGTCTGAATCTTGTGATCCACCGCTACCCAGTCCAACTGCCACCTCAAATTATTTTTCTCACAAGTGCTATACGCTTGCTGCTGTGTTAACCTAAGATGCGGAACACACCTTTAACCGGTCTGAACCTTGTGATCTACTTGTATCCATTCCAACCACCACCTGAAATGATTTTTTCTCAAACGTGCTATGTGCTTGTAGGTGTGTTAATCTAAGGTGCAGAATGTACCTCTACTTGGTCTGAATCTTATGATCTACCTCTACCCAATTCAACTGCCACCTGCAATTATTTTTCTTACAAGTGCTATGTATGTCTACTATGCATTTTACCTTTGAAACTCCTTTGCCAGATTTTCTGTAAGTAAACTGATTGCTAAAGCACAAAACAAAACCCATACCACCTCCCTCCCCACAGTGTAAGGTCAACATCCAACTACTCTTATATTAGTCATCCTTCTTCTCGTGGTCTCTGGTTAATTTGTATACCTTCTCTCCCTGTCAATTATTTTTCTTTTTTCCCCTATTCTCCATTTTTATTTGTTATTTTTTTCACTTTTCTTTTCATTTCCTGAACTAACATAACCTTTCCCTACTATGTGCAGCCTCATTGTCTCTCCTCTCCCCTCACCCTGAAAACTCTCATATTACCAACTGCATTTTCCCTTACTTTTAATCCCTGCCTTAATTTATTATACTCTTCCTCCTCTCTATACTTATATTTTCCTTTTTTAATAACATTCCTTTTGATTCTTTCCTTGAACCCATCCTTCTCTCCAAAGCTAATTTCACTGCTTTTTTATTCTACAGTTCCTGCAAGTCAGTCCCCCCTCCCCCTTTAGATTACTGTTACCTCTCTAAATACACTAAAAATGTTTTACAGTCTTCCGAGAGCTGGTCCAACTCACTACGCTTGAGTTCACTCTGCTCCCCTACCCTACCCCCATTCCCATCCACCCCACATTCATTTGATTTATACTTTATCACATTTGATAAAGCCCCTTACCACCTCTCAACTTCCTCCAACACTCTCCAGTCAACTAACACTTCCCACTTACTTTAGTAAACTCACACTACTATTGACTATTACCCCCTCCCCTCCACTAGTGCTATTTATTAGTACTTTAAAATCTCTTTCACATTCCCAAGCCTGACACATTATGTTTGTCCCTAAATCAAGCTATATAAACAGCTTCCTACTTATTATCTTTACCACACCCATTCTCCTTCTCACATCTATTGCCAACTCTTATCCATGCACTATCCAACTTATTAAGTCTTCTCCTACTATTACCTCTCTCTTAGCCACACTCGCTCTCACTAATTCTTTCCCTATAGCCCTATTTCTCTCTTTATTTATTCTAGCTCTACCTTACATACAAACTTTTCCCTCTCTCTCTACACTCATAGTCAAAACTAAAACAAAAAAAACCCCTCCAAATTAACAACTTTACTTCTTTTAGACTATTGATAATACATTTGTTGCTGTCAGGTGATGTACTTACAAACCTTGGCCCTAACCATTGTTCCTCTCTCCCACCTTACCCCTCACACCTCCAAAAATCTACTCCCAATTAATTCTTCCCAGTTACCCACTTCCACACCCACCAAAAGTCTTTTGGAAAGTTCCTGTGTTGCCATTTCCTTTCTTGGATAGAGGGAGGCTTCTTTGTTCACCAGTGGCAGTAGGGAGCTTGGAGCAGCCTATCTGTCCCTGGAGGAGTGTTCCCAGTGCAGGAATCTGGTAGTCTGTTGGCCGGTTTGGGCCAATTTCTAGCTCTTTCAAGTCCGCCTGTATAAAACCAGCTGTAGCGCGGCTTTGCGTGATTTTGTGCATAGCGCGGCATCGAGCAGCGCCACTTAATTGGGTTTGAGCCACTCTCGGCTCCACAAAGTCTGCTCTTCACTTTTTCCCTTGGAACTGATCTAGTTCTCATAATAAACACCCTATTCCTATGCTAAAGCCTAGCACTTGCTCACTAAAGCAATTGTATAAGTCAGCACTAAAAAATTAAAAGCACTACACCCTCACAAACTCCCCTTGAGTAACTTGTGCCCCATTGGCCCTTTTTTCAATTATAAAGGAATTCCCAATACTATTCTAGCATGTCCAAAGGTCAGTTGTCAATCTCCTCTCTGGTCCAGCTGGTGAACCTGGGAATCTTGAGGCAATGTTACAACTGCCTCATGTACACAGACAATCCTCTCCTCCTCCCAACAAATTCCAACACATGTGAGAGATGCAACCATATAGCCAAACTGGAGGCTAAGCTCTCGCAACTCAGTACTGGCATAACCAGTCAGGAGGAGAAGGAAACCACACTCACTACAATTCCAGTCTCACATAGACCTACCACGACAGCAAACCAAACACATAAACACACAAAAACATACTTGGAGGCTCTAAATAAAAATCTGCCTAAGCAGCAGAGACCTCCAAAGCAGACACCCAAGCAACCACTACCCCAAAACAAAACACTTGCAACACAGAGCTCACAAAGCCAGTGTGCCGAACAGTCACAGCCCTTAAGGCTAAACAACACAACTGATACACTTGTAATAGGTGACTCTATCATCAGGCACACTGACGTCCCGCTCACCAGGCTGAACAAGGAGAAGGTCACGGTGAGCTGCCTGTCGGGTGCTAGGATCCCCCGATAACACAAGCACTCAGGTCACTGCAAGGCAAGTACAAATATGACTCAGTCATTGTCCATGCTGGTGTGAATGACCTGAGATGTACCTCCCTGGACTACATGAAAAGAGACATAGAGGAGCTCTCTGAGCATGTAGCCCAGGCTGGTATGACCCTGACCTTGAGTAGCATCTTACCCTCACCAAGAATGATGCCACAGTATGAAGACAAGATTATTAATTTCAACAATTGGCTTAAGTATTGGTGTCATTCAAAGGGGATCCAATGTCTGTCAGCCTGGGATGACATGCTCGACAAGCCACGATGCTTCGCTAGGGACGGCTTGCACCTGTCACCCCTGGGCTTCCGGATATTGGCAAAGGCTCTTGCTACCCGCATAGTGCCTTTTTTAGGCAAGGCTCAAACGACAAACCCACCTCCATAGGTATCACAAGGGATAAGAAACTAAGAGTAATGCTACTCAACTCCAGAAGTCTAAATCTCAAGATGCACGCACTCAAAACTCTCCTTAGCATGGAGAACACCGATATCTGTGCAGTAACAGAAACCTGGTTCAAGGCTCTCGAGAGCACCCCAGCACTATCAGGTTATACCTCATACCATGCTTTTCGGCCCCAAAACTTGGACCGAACCACAAAAGGAGGGGGAGTATCAATATTCGTCAAAGATACCCACACCTCCAGGTTGGTGACACAGCACGAAGCATCAGAGACTATCCATGTGCAACTAACAGTGGGTAAAACTGCCTTCCAGTTTTTAGCCTGCTAGAGACCACCCTCCCAAACCCAGGAACCCCACTCGGCCTTCCTGAGAACACTGGAATATATGAAGGTCTCTCCAAACACCATTATATTGGGTGACTTCAACTACCCAACCATAGACTGGGAGCATTACTCTAGCTCCAACACCCTAGCCCAAAGGTTCCTAGAATTTATAAACTCAAATGCTATGGAAAAACTTGTTACCACTCCCACAAGAGGGGAAAACATACTGGACCTGATCATCACCAACATGGGGACTCTATGATCCAGACCAGAAGTGTATCCCTCACTGGTAAGATCAGACCATAAATTAATCTCACTGGATATTCACATCCCGACCCCACCCCATGCCCAGAAAACCACAGTGAAAAACTTCTCTAAAGCAAATTTCACACTCCAAAAAACCGAGGTGGAATCCTTCAAAGCCCCCGGGCCTGTGGATAATACGGCCCAGACCACAAAATCCTTTATAAACGCATTCTATGAACACCTTCAGGAATGCATGGATCATGCAATCCCAAATAAAACCAAGACCCAATCCTCCAAAGGCAGACGCCCTGTCTGGTGGACCCCAGCCATAAACAAACTATACAATAGAAGGAGGAAGCTACTACATGACAGAGCAAAATCCCAAAAAGGGAAGGCATCTCTGATCAGTATTAGCAAAAAAACTACGGGCACTCATAAAATCATCTAAGGCCAGCTTCGAGAGAAAAATTACACAGGACACTAAGGATAATCACAAGGCTTTCTTTAGTTATGTTAGGAACCTGGGTGGGAATTCCCAGATATGCTCAGAATTAGTCCAAAATGACAAAAAATACACCGAACCCACAGACATTGCCAACATCCTAGCTGACAGGTTCAGCGCAAACTTCTCCCCCCCACCCCACCAAAAGGGCTAATATCTATCCCAGCAGAGTGCTGCCCCCCTGACATCTCAGATGCTCAGGTAAGAGCTGCCCTCTCCAAAGCAAGAAACACAGCATCAATGGGACCAGACGGTGTCCCGGGCTGCGTCCTACATGAACTCCAAGAAGAGCTAAACCCAACCCTAAAACTACTATTCAATCTCAGCCTTACTACAGGATATGTACCCAAAGAGTGGCGTACAGCAACAGTGGTCCCGCTCCACAAAGGTGGTGCCTCAACGGATACTGGAAACTATCGCCCCATAAGTCTCACTAGCTTGGTTTACAAAGCTGTGGAAAGGATCATCATGGACCTTATAAATAAAGATATTGGGGACCTACAGACACTGGATCCTACCCAGTTCGGCTTTGTTAAGGGCAGATCATGCCTCTTAAACCTGGTTAATTTCTTTGAAAAAGTCACCAAGGCCATTGACAAGGGGAAGGTGGTCCACACAGCCTACCTGGACCTCGCAAAAGCCTTCGATACAATACCCCACTCGGGCGTTATAGATAAGCTCACCAGCTTAAATATAAATCCCTATGTCACTAGATGGGTTGCAAACTGGCTCAAGGACAGAACCCACATGGTTAGAATAGCTGGAGCCATGTCAGACTCCAAACCAGTTACAAGTGGTGTCCCACAAGGCTCAGTCCTGGGATCTCTCTTGTTCGGTATATATTTCTCAGAGGTACAGGCCAACATGGAAGGACTGTGGCTGACCAAGTTCGCAGATGACTGCAAACTGGGTGCCATAATACACTCTCCAGCCGACACAAGCATCCTCCAAAAGGGCCTCATAGAAACAGACAACTGGTGCCAGAGCCATGGCCTCAAGCTAAATGCCAAAACGTATAGTCATCCCTTTGGCAAAAACAAAGTGCCCACAAATTACCACATAGGTGGTAATCCATTAAGTACAGAAGAAGTAATTAGGGACCTGGGGACCCAAGTTGATAGCAATCTCTCATTTGACAACCACATGGCCAAAGTGGTTAGAAAAACATTTTATATAGCCCACCTAATCATGAAGGGATGCACATCTAGATCAGGGGAGGTCATCGTGCCTCTTTACTCATCCCTCATCAGGCCCTTAATTGAGTGCAATGCCCCTTTTGGGATGTACCTTACCAGACACCTGCAGCAACTGGAAAGACCCCAAAAGTACCTCACCAAGAGGATCAAGGGGCTCAAACAGATGCCGTATGCTGCCCGGTTAAAGAAACTCCAGCTCTACTCAGTGGTATACCACCTGCTCAGAGGCGATCTGTGCCTGACATATAAAGCCATGTCCAACCCAGAATTAATGGACATGTTGCACCTCAGAAAATCCAAATCCCATCAAGCTACGCACTCGAGGGACTTAAACCTCAGCACTGAAATAAATAGGACATGCTGGAGGGACAGATTCATAACCCAGAGGCTACCTTCACTCTGGAATAAAATCCCAGTCCAGGTTAGGCAGAGTCCCTCATTGACTCTCTTCAAGAGGAATCTTGATGAGTGGATGGGAGATCGTAGGTTTACCCCGGGTATCACTTCTGTGTCACTGATAGACAGAGGCACAGTATACTAACCTCGAAAAAGGGCATAGCAAAATTAATTTTAAATGGGTGGCGAAAGCCATACACACTCTGGCTAGGCTTATAAATGCCCTAGGGCAGATAGCCTAGTATGAACCTATGAACCTATTACTATATATGAACATTCAAAGTATCTTGAACAAAGTGTCTCTCTTCCATGCTTGGATGTCCATAATACCCCTGATATTCTATGCCTCTCTGAAATTGGCTTAAGCCTCATGTATCCAACACCAAAATACATCCCCATAACATCCTCTGGCACAATCACCTTATAAAGAAATGTGGAGGTGTAGCTATTTTCTACTCTAACCAACTCATCCTTCACCCTCTCTCAATTACCACTTCATATTTTCACTCAAACAAAATTCTCATAGCCAACTCTACTCATAAAAAGCTAGCTTTTGTCTCTATCTACATCCCCCAGGTAATAACATCCCTATCCTGGAACATTTTTCTCTCTTGGATCTCTCAAAACATCTCTCTTGAAACCATTATCATGGGTCATGTAACATTGATTGGAATGCCCTTGATACTGACTCCACAACTCCTCCATTAACATCTTTAGATTCTCCCAGCTAATCACTAACCCAACTCATTCAAACAAACACACCAACTCAGGTTCCACGCTTGACTGGGTCCTCACCTCCAACCCTAATCTTTATCATAACCCATCTACCCTACCCAACACACTTAGTAATCACCATCCCATCTTCATTATTAGACATTCTCCCCAGCTACAGAAACCTCAGCTTTACAAAGACTGTCAAAAACTCTCCAGTTTTAACTAGGATACATTCAACCATCTGCTCTTTTGAATTAACTGGTCCTTCCTCCACAATCTCCCCATAAAGGAAGCAGTCCTATCTTTTAAACACACTCAACTCCTTGGCCCCATTAGGAAACTAAGGATCAAAACGTATTTTGCCCCCTGGCTAACACAAGCCATCAGAACACTTATGAATAAGAGAGATAGTTTGTGGAAAAAAATGGAAGAAATACAAATCCTCCACTGATTTTCAAACCACAACGAACTCCATAACTTAACAAAAAAGGTTACTCTTGATAAACAAAACTTTTTCCATAAACCACTTGATAACCCACACTCTAACCCCCAACAATTCTGGCAATCTGTAAACAAGCTACTACATCCTGAGTTCCCATCTTCCCCCAACTCCTGCCCTAACAGTTCTCCCACAGACACTCTACTTTCCGTATTACCTTCTTCATTGACTCTATCCACACCCTAAACAAAAATGACAATAGTTGTGACCCTACACCCCCTATCCCCACCCTGTATACAGTCTTTTCTCTCAAACATGTTTCCACAACCTATATCAAGCTCCTTCTCTCCAAACTTAAAACTTGTTCTCCATCAGTTGATAACTTGCCTTGACCATTGCTAAAAATAGATGCTAACTCTATTGCGTTCCCCATTTCCATATTACTCAGCAGATCCAATAAGGAAAACACTGTGCCTAATATCTGGAATAAAATTTTGTGTCATACCCCTTCACAAAGACAGTAATGCAACTGATCCCCCAATTATAGATCAATTGCCATCCTATCTCCCCTGTCAAAAATGTTGGGAAAATGCATTCACAAACAGCTTCTTGATCTCCTCCTCCAAGAAAATCTTATTACCCCCTCTCAGCATGGCTTTCACCTAAAACACAGTACTGGTACTGCTCTTATATCCTTCATAGATACCATAATAAAATCCCACATTAATATGTTACTCTCGTGCTTGTTTCTTGGTCTACTCAAAGATTTTGACACTGTTTTCCACAGACTACTTCTAGCTAAACTAGCTTCACTAAACCTTTCTAAGTCTTCACCATCTTGGTTGTCCAGCTGCCTCGAACGGATTCCAGGCTGTAGAATGGCAGTCTAGCTTCTGTCCCTTCCTACCTGTTCAAACTGGGGTGCCCCAGGGTTACATCCTGGACTCCTTTTCAATATCTTTATAAATGACCTTCACTCTTCTTCTACACTCTCTACTATTATTCAATATGCTGATGATTCCACAATTATCTCCTGCTCTGACGACATTACTCACCTTCATACCCTCACCCAAGAGTCTCGTCACTCTGTTGAAAGATGGCTTACTTCTAATCAACTGTTACTGAACCCTAAGAAAACTAAACTTCTCCTATTCCTCCCTACAACTCTCCAACATCATAAAACTACATTTTTAGTCTCCTCCGTGGAGAACACAACCATTTTTATTAAACTTCACACAAAACTCCTTGGAATTACTATCAATGACCACTAAAGTTCAATCTCCACACTCAGCAATGCATTAAAAAGACTCATCAAAAACTTAGACTCCTATACAGACATAAAAAACACCTCACTCATTCCTGCAGACTTTCCCTTGCTCAAGTCTTGCGACTCCCCACACTACTCTATGCAGCCCCTATGTTTATAAACCTCCAATCTAATCTTCTGACTAAATTAGAACTTACCTATAACTAAACTGCAAGATTTGCCCCTAACCTACCCTATCACACTCATCACTGTATAGCCTTAAAAACTTGCAATGGCTGGAACCTCAGCACCAAATTCTATTACCCCAGCTTCTCACAGTTCATTCTGTCTTACATGAGCCATCATTTTGTCCCTCTCTCACTACCCTCATCCAGCCATACACTCCCAACCATGATCTCCGTAGTTCTCAACAGAACCTATTGCAAGTTTATATGCCCAACAAAAATTGGTAAACTACTCTACAGTTACTCCATCACAAATGCCTGGAACAAACTACCACTACATGTCATATCTGTCACTAACTCCATCTCCTTTAAAACAGCACTAAAAGACAGCTACTGAAAGTCATGGTGGAATTTGCAAACCCAGTCCTAAATACACTACAACTTGAACTTGAAGTCAGTTGTGAAATGTTAAAATAACGGCTAGCTCTTAACTGTGCTTTTCTTCTTGGATTTTGCAATCTCAAACAAAATTTAAAGAGGGAGGATGTAGATCATTGTGTGTATTGAACCTAATCAGCCACTGTAGCTTAGACAGCACATTCATGTAAGGTACTGAGCACATGCAAGGTCAGTGCTTAGTCACTCAGTCAGCCAGTCGTTCAAGGGTTCAAGTCTTAATCTGAATGTATGCCTGAATGGAGATGCATATGTGAGTGTGCCAGAAGTAACAAGTCAGTCAGTAGGTTTACGAAGTATGAAGCATATGTACAAGTTATGGCTCCTGATGTGTTTGTACAAAAAATGGCTCCAACCTACAACCCAGCCTCTGTGTTTCAACTGAATAGAATAAATGAGACATGTGACACTAACCAAGTTAACCAAGGATAAATACATTAAAAAAGGTGTTTTATTCTACATTATTCTATTAAGATGTATCAATGTCAGTAAATAAAATATCATGCACTACTAGAATGCCATCTACATTAGCTGCACTATGAGTAAAATCCACAAACTAAAAACCCTCAAAGTAAGGTCCAGACAAGGATGGAAGGACATACTGCAAGACAAACCTTACAGCTTTATAGGTTCATAGGTTTATAGGTAGGTACTAGGCTATTGACCCTAGGGCCTATATAAGACTAGCCAAACAGTACCCTGGCTTTTGCCACCCAAGAAAATTATTTTCCTGTGCCCCTGTCGAGCAGAGCCACAGAAGTGATCCCCGGGGTGAATTTCATATCTCCCATCCAATCATCAAGATTTTTCTTGAAGAGTGCTAATGAGGAGCTTTGTTTGATATAGATAGGTAGTTTGTTCCAGAGTATGGGAAGTCTCTGGGAGAGGAATCTATCCCTCCAGCATGTTCTGTTTATTGTGTTGACAAGGTTTAGGTCCCTAGAGCGTGTAGCTTGAAAGGATTGGGATTTCTTTAAGAGGAGCATATCCAACAGCTCTGGATTTGACATAGCTTTGTATGTTAAGCAGGGATCGCCTCTGAGTAGGCGATTTGTGACAGAGTAAAGCTGGAATTTTTTGAGATGGTCTGCATAGGGCATCTGTTTGAGGCCAATAATCCTCTTTGTGAGGTATTTCTGCAGCCTTTCCAGTTGTTGTAGATATCTTGTGAGGTACATACCAAAAGAGCATTGTACTCTATAATGGGTCTAATGAGTGATGACTAGACGGGAACAATGACCTCTTTTTTCCTGGATGAGAAACATTTTTTGATGAGGTGTGCCACATAGTAGGATTTCCTGACTACTGTAGCAATGTGATTATCAAAGGAGAGACTACTGTCCACCTGTGTCCCAAGGTCTCATACCACACTTTTGGTGTTTAGTAGACTACCATCTATGTGGTAGTTCATGGGTACAAAGTTTTTACCAAAAGGGATGACAATGTACTTTTTGGCATTGAGCTTGATGCCATGGCTTTGACACCAGGCATCTGTCTCAGTGAGGCTCTTTTGTAGGATGTCCATATCGTTAAGAGTTTTGATTATGGCTCCTAGTTCGCAGTCATCTGCAAACATTGTTAGCCAAAGACCTTCTGTGATAGCCTGCACTTCAGAGAAGTAGATACCAGACAGGAGAGGACCTAGGACTGAACCCTGTGGACTCCACTTGTCACTGGTCAGAAGTTGGATTTAGAGTCTGCTACTTTCACAGTGTGGGTTGTGTCAGTGAGCCAGTTGGCAACCCATCTTGTGACATAGGGATTTATACCTAGTTTAGTGAGTTTATCTATAATTCCAGAGTGGGAGATGGTGTCGAAAGCCTTGACGAGATCTAGATAGGCTGTGTGGACCACCTTACCCTCATCTATGGCTTTGGTGACTGCTTCCAAGAAGTCTATCAGGTTTAGGAGACATGATCTGCCTTTTACAAACCCAAACTGGGTAGGGTCCAGAGTTTGGAGATTACCACTGTCATTGTTTCTAAGTTCCATGATGATACATTCCATAGCCTTGCAGACCAGGCTCGTCAGGCTAATGGGGTGGTAGTTCCCAGGGTCCGTGGTGGCTCCCCCTTTGTGGAGTGGGATAACCGTTGCTGTGCACCATTCAGTGGGCACAAAGCGTGAGGTGAGGCTATGACTGAACATGGTACTTAGTTGGGGTGCCAGTTTGTTCTGTAGTTTATGTAGAACACAGCCTGGGATTTTGTCAGGTCCCATGGATGCTGTGTTCGTGGCTTTGGAGTGTGTGTTTTTTACCTGTGCAGCCGTGATTACAGGAACTTTGCATTCTTCCGGTACAGAGATAGGCCCTTTAGGGGGTGAGAGAGGGGTAAATTTAGCACTGAACCTATCTGCCAAGATGTTGGCAATATCAGTTGGTTCTGTATATTTAGTGCCATTGTGCTGTAACTCAAAGCAGATCTGAGTGTTGCCATTGAGATTCTTGACATAGCTATATAATGCTTTGTGGTTGTCATTAGAATCAGTGGCGATTTTGTTTTTGTAACTAGCTTTGGAGAATTTTATGAGGAATCTCAGCTTCTTACTGAGGCTGACCACGGAGTTCCTCCAATCATGGGATTTTACTCTTTTTTGCAACAGTTTCTTTCTTCTGTTGTGGAGTTTGTTTATGGCAGGGGCCACCAGATTGGCTTCCTTTTTTTGGAGGATAGCATCTTAGTTCTGTTAGGGATTGCACGATCCATGCACTTGTGTAAGTGCTTATAAAGTGCATTTGTATAGGATTCAGCAGTTGTACCTCTATTGTCCATCAGCACGGGTGTCATGAAGTTTGCCACTTCTGTCTTAAGAAGCGTGAAGTTGGTTTTGGAGAAAATTTTTACGGTGGTTTCCCTAATGGGGGGTGGAGGGTGGGGGTGGGATGTAGATGTCTAGGGTAATTAGCTTGTGGTCGGATCTGACCAACGAGGAATTGAACTTTGGTGTGGAACACTGGTTGCCCATGTTGGTAATGACCAGGTCTAGGATATTGCTGCCCCTGGTGGGGGTGTGGATAAATTGATCCAAGGCGTTGGATTTATGAATTCCAGAAAACGTTGAGCACAAGAGTTGGTACATGAGTAGTTTTCCCAGTTAATGGTGGGGTAGTTGAAATTGCCCATTATTAGGGTGTTAGGTTGTACCCTAATATTTTCCAGGGTATCAAGAAATGAGGAGTGGGAATCCTGGGGCATGGTGGGGGATCTGTATCAAGCTACAATTTGGATTGCGGTCTTACCCAGAGTTAGTTGCACTTGTATAATCTTGGATGCATTATGCTGAGCAACTAGCCTGGAGGTGTGGATACCTTTAATGAATATGGACACGTCTCCACCTTTAGTGTTTTCGGTCCAGGTTAGGTGGCCGAAAGGGGTGGTATGAATTATAGCCTGGTAATGCAGGGGTGTTCTCTGGAGCCTTGTACCAGGTCTCTGTCACTGCACAGATGTCGATGTTCTCCATTTTAAGGAGTGCCTCGAGTGAGTGCATTTTGAGGTTTAGACTTCTAGCATTAAGTAGCATTAACCTCAGATTTTGCTTGGTTGTACCTGTTACGTTGGTGAATTTGTCATTTGAACCTTGCCTAAAAAAGGCACTATACGGGTGGCAAGAGCCTTAGCCAGTATCCGGAATCCCAAGGGTGACAGGTGCAGGCTGTCTCTAGCAAAGCATCGTGGTTTGTCGATCATGTCATCCCAGGCAGACAGATACTGGATCCCCTTAGAATCACACCAGAAGTTTAGCCAATTGTTGAAGTCAATCATTTTGTCATTCTACTGTGGTATCATTCTGGGTTATGGCAGGATGCTACTCAGGGCTAGGGTCATACCTGCTTGGGTTACAAGATCGGAGAGCTCCTCCATGTCTCTTTTCATGTAGTCCAGGGAGGTATGTCTCAGGTCATTCACACCAACATAGACAATGACAGAGTCATATTTGTACTTGTTGTGGCATGACCTGAGTGCGTGTGTGCGTTATGTGGCGGATCCTGGCACCTGACAGGCATCTGACAGTAACTTTCTCCTTGTTTAACCTAGTGAGTGGAACATCAGTGTGCCTGATTATAGAGTAACCTATGACTAGAGTGTTGGGTACATTGTTATGCCTTATGGGCTGTGGTGGAGTGGCACACTGAGTTTGTGGGCTATGTGTTATTTGAGTTGTGTTGGGGGGGGGGGTGGAGGTTGCTTGTGTTTCTGCTTTGGAGGCCCCTGTTGCTTGGGTAGACTTTTTAATGAGAGCCTCCATGAATGTAGGTGTGTGTTTTGTGTTACTATGTGTGTGTTTTGGTGATGTAGGTTTTGAGGGACTATGTGATGAGTGTGGTGTGGTGCAAGTGTTTCTGCTCTTGACTGTCTAGTCCAGTCTTTTGTGAAGAAAGCTTTGCTTTCAGTTTGGCTATATAAGTGCATCTCTCACAGGTTGTAGTGTTGAGTGGTAGGAAGAGAGGGTTGTCTGTGTACATAAGGCAATTGCTGCATTGCCTCAATATGCCCAGATTCATCAGGTAGACAGGAGAAAACACCAGGAGCTGACGCTTAGACATGCCTGGATAGGTACTTATTTATTAAGTACTTAAAACTTTTTTCCTCTAGACAAGTGAGGAAAGTAGAGTGCTATAGTAATTTGTAGCTTATTTAGTGCTTACAATGAGTTCTGAACAAGTACGCGGTGGTGCAGCGGTAGCATTGTTGCCTCATAGCAAGAGGTTCTCCTGTTCAATTCTCGGCTGCTGTACCTTCTGTGTGGAGTCAGCATGTCCTCTCCACGATCGAGTGGCATTCGAAAGGCATGCGTAAATGGGCGTGCCTTCATTGAAGGTTGGGCGTCGGGCTGGCAACTCAGCACCATAAAAATCTACTGCCAATCATTAGCGAACTGGAGTTCCGCTGTGGCGACCCCTAACCGGGAAAAGCCAAAAAGACAAACAACAATGAGTTCTGAACAAGTGCTGAGCTCAAAGAAACAGATATGAGTGCTGAAACTAGAAAACTGGCTAGTTCTAAGAAACAAAATTAAGCCAGAAGGCTTCCCTCCAACACAGAAAGTCTTGGGGGCTCAGAAGCTTACAAACAGTCCTGGATACAGCAAATCTGTATTTGGACTAGACGACTTACAGGAAACAGGCTTAGAATTTTTTTTTTTGTCCAAGACAATGATAAAACACACACACACACACACACACACACACACACACACACACGCACGCACGCACGCACACACACACGCACACACGGAAAAAACACACACATATTGCACCTTGCACAAAGCCCACAGCTTACAGCTGTTCATTGTTTTCCTTAAAAATGAAGTACACATAGTCAAAGAGAGACTGCAAGTAGTATCACAAAAATGCAATATCATATGCAATGAACAACCAGTGAAAATGAAATGAAACTTTGTTTAAATTAGTCCCAATCTTAAGAGTATCACAACTCTAAAAAGCTCCCAAATGTGTGGCGATACAGTAGATTTACAAATGAACTACATTTGTTCTGCATATTTTCATCTAAGTATTCCCACTCTTCAAATTTCATTTCCACCATTTGTGATTCAATCTCTCCCTCCCGCTGTGGCTCAGTTCCGCTCTCTGTGGCTCATTCCCTCCCTCTCTCCATGGATCTTTCCCACTTTCTGTGACTCATTCCCTCCCTTCTTTCCTGCCAGCTATCCATAGATCACACTTTCAAGTCTGCAGCCCATTAATTCCCCTGCTTCAGTTTGTCCCTCTCACTTTTCCACTGTCCAGTCTTGCCCATTCAGTAAATGAAGTCCCCCGGTCAGTTATTTTTTAATGCTGTTGCCAGACTTGCTGTGGATGACAGTAGTGACGGCAGCATAACTTTCTACAGCAGCTGTAGCAGTGCTTGAACCTCAGTGCAGGTAAGAGACACTTCGACATGTAGTGAAACTGATGCAGGTTGTACAGGGAACAGTCTGTTTACATCAACAATAGGATGGGATTACTAAATTCACCTCTGATCCCCATAACAGTTATCCATCCTTCAGCACCCAGATTTTCCCATTAACCTATTTTTACTACATATTGCTGTCATGTTTGATGACACATCACGGAGTAACTGCACTTAGTTTACATGCTCAGGACAGTCTTGTGTTTCATAGGTTCATAGGTAGGTACTAGGCTATTGACCCTAGGGCCTATATAAGCCTAGCCAAAAAGGTACCCTGGCTTTTGCCACCCAACAAAATTATTTTCCTGTGCCCCTGTTGAGCAGAGCCACAGAAGTGATCCCTGGGGTGAATTTCCTATCTCTCATCCAATCATTAAGATTTTTCTTGAAGAGTGCTAATGAGGAGCTTTGTTTGATATAGCTAGGTAGTTTGTTCCAGAGTATGGGAAGTCTCTGGGACAGGAATCTATCCCTCCAGCATGTTCTGTTTATTGTGGTGACAATGTTTATGTCCCTAGAGCATGTAGCTCAGAGGGATTGGGATTTCTTTAAGTGGAACATGTCCAACAGCTCTGGTTTGACATAGCTTTGTATGTTAGGCAGAGACCGCCTCTGAGTAGGTGATATGATGGAGTAAATTTGGAGTTTTTTGAGACAGTCTGCATAGGGCATCTGTTTGAGGCCAGTAATCCTCTTTGTGAGTTATTTCTGTGGCCTTTCCAGTTTTTGTAGATGTCTTGTGAGGTACATACCAAAAGAGGCACTGTATTCTATCATAGGTCTAATGAGTGATGAGTAGAGGGGAACAATGACCTTTTTCTCCTGGACAAAAAACCTTTTATAATGAGGTGTGTCATGTAGAAGGATTTCCTGACTAAGATGGGAATGTGATTATCAAAGGAGAAGCTACTGTCCACCTGTATCCCAAGGTCTCATACCACACTTTGGGTGTTAAGTAGACTACCGCCTATGTGGTAGTTCATGGGTACAGAGTTTTTACCAAAAGGGATGACAATGCACTTTTTGGCATTGAGCTTGAGGCCATGGCTTTGACACCAGGCATCTGTCTCAGTGAAACCCTTTTGTAGGATGTCCACATCATTAGGAGTTTCAATTATGGCTCCTAGTTTGCAGTCATCTGCAAACTTCATTAGCCAAAAACCTTCTGTGTTAGCATGTACTTCAGCGAAGTAGATACCAAACAGGAGTGGAATCAGGACTGAACCCTGCAGTACTCCACTTGTCACTGGTCTGAAGTCGGATTTGGAGTCTGCTACTTTTACAGTGTGGGTTCTGTCAATGAGCCATTTGGCAACCCATCTTGTGACATAGGGATTTATACCTAGTTTAGTGAGTTTATCTATAATTCCAGAGTGGGGGATGGTGTCGAAAGCCTTGGCGAGATCTAGATAGGCTGTGTGCACCACCTTACCCTCATCTAGGGCTTTGGTGACCGCTTCAAAGAAGTCTATCAGGTTTAGGAGACACAATCTGCCTTTTACAAACCTGAACTGGGTTGGGTCCAGAGTTTGGAGATTACCAATGTCAAGTTCCATGATGATACGTTCCATTGCCTTGCAGACCAGGCTCGTCAGGCTAATGGGGCGGTAGTTCCCGGGGTCCGTGGTGGCTTCCCCTTTGTGAAGTGGGATAACCATCGCTGTGTGTCATTCAGTGGGCACAAAGCATCAGGTAAGGTGATGACTGAACATGGTACTTAGGTGGGATGCCAGTTTATTCTGTAGTTCGTGTAGAACATAGCCTGCGATGTTGTCAGGTCCCATGGACGCTGTGTTCTTAGCTTTGGAGAGTGTGGTTTTTACCTGTGCAGCCGTGATTACAGGAACTTTGCATTCTTCCGGTATAGAGATGGGCCTTTTAGGGGGGTGAGAGGTGGGTAAAGTTAGCACTGAACCTATCTGCCAGGATGTTGGTAATATCAGTTGGTTCTCTATATTTAGTGCCATTGTGCTGTAACTCAGAGCAAATGTGAGTGTTTCCATTGAGATTCTTGGCATAGCTATAGAATGCTTTCTGGTTGTCTTTAGAATCAGTGGTGATTTTGTTTTTGTAACTAGCTTTGGAGGATTTTATGAGGGATCTCAGCTTCTTACTGAGGCTGACCAGGGAGTTCTTACAATCATGGGATTTTACTCTTTTTTGCAACAGTTTCTTTTTCTGTTGTAGAGTTTATTTATGGCAGAGGACCAGCAGATTGGCTCCCTTTTTTTGGAGGATAGCATCTTGGTTCTATTAGGGATAGCATGATCCATGCACTTGTGTAAGTGCTTATAAAGTGCATTTGTGTAAGATTCAGCAGTCGTACCTCTATTGTCCATCTGCATGGGTGTCATGAATTTTGCCACTTCTGTCTTAAGAAGTGTGAAGATGGCTTTGGAGAAGTGGGGGTGGGATGTGGATGTCTAAGGTGATTAGCATGTGGTCGGATCTGACCAATGAGGAATTGACCTCTGGTGTGGAACACCAGTTGCCCATGTTGGTAATGACCAGGTCTAGGATATTGCTGCCCCTGGAGGGGGTGTGGATAAGTTGATCCAAGGCGTTGGAATTCATGAATTCCAGAAAACGTTGAGCAAAGTTGGTACATGAGTAGTTTTCCCAGTTAATGGTGGGGTAGTTGAAATGGAGTTTTCTTGACATATTTATATTACTTACGTATTATAACATAGGGCCTGTGGATATATATGGCTTACAGAACAAGTGTCTATAATTCTGTCTGAATAAATGTTTGAACACTTATAAAATGTTTCAGCCTTGTTATGGTCCTGTGTGTCTAATGACTAGACAAACAGTCCACTTGTGCTGTGCTGATGAGGCCATAACAAGGCTGAAAACATGCATGTCCACAACTAGTAAAACAAAAAAGCTTCTGAAGAAGTTTGGTTCTTGTACCTGACGAAAGTGCTAATTGTCATTAATGTTTGTGTCCTGGAATTGTAGAAACCGCTCTGGTGCTTTTTTTGCTTTACTAGTTTTGGTTGCTGATTTTTATGTCCACAACTAGTAGGGTTTGGCTTTATTGACCTGAATTTGTCCATTAAATGACTTAAAAAGAAGCAATTCATGGGCATTCAGAATTGCCATTTATCTGAAACACCTGATGTTCTTAAGGGGGCATTTGCATATATCCCACGTGCCTCTAATACACGAGATTTAAGGAATCACACAGTGGAAATTCTAGCTTGGCTAGATATTTCTTGTAATTGCAACTGATAACCATGGCACAATCTACAGCAGTTCCAAATATTAGTTAACTAGTTAGTGAGTTAATTAGCTAGTTAGTTGCATTTGTTTACTAGGAAAATCTGAATCGGCAACATAGCTTCATTACAGTAGAGGCCTGGGGAGAAAAGCTGCATGAGAAATAATAACAGCAAAACATATAAAACCTACAGAATACTCAGGTAAAATTTAGCTGCATTACATACAAAGCACTGTGGCAACTATTTACAGTAGGACATATACAACATACAGAAGTCCTGTGTAACATTTAATTACATTACTGTCAGCAAAATTATTAAAACAGACTGTAAAATCATTAGGTTTTTCTTAAATAACAGTCAATAATACAGGAGGTTCAAGTTCAAAACGTTTTACTAGTGTACACCAGGAGGCAAAAGACTATACAATGCAAGTATAGAATTTTGACTAATTACATTCAGGAAATATACATTGTTTTATACTATTTACAATCAGTCTTGCCCACCTTACTGACGTGGTCAGTCACAGGGCACTTACATCACTATAGTCTACAATATTCTATTCAAAAGAAAGTGCTGAGGTTATACTTTTTAAAAACTTTCCCATGAGAATAATACAGCCTTGCAAGGCACCTGGTCAGTTATAATGTCTTTCTGTAAATGTTGCTCTTTCAAGGTTATTGCCTGTGATTAATACAATGGTAGCTTCAGTTCTTTAATACAGTTCTTTGTTTCTCATATATACAGTTTTACATGTCTGTGCTATTTCGAGCCTTTTAGTAACATACAAGGTCACATCATTCGTGCAGGAAGAAGCTGAATTAGTGTTCTATTCATTTAATTTTCCTGACCCAGCAGATAATCATTTTAGTAAAACATAAACAGCATTTGCTAAGCTCTGCATTTCTGACAGGGTCAAAGGCCAGCTTTGCTTCAAGCCAAACTGCAGTTTCAAAGCCACTTCATATTCAAACATGAATTGATTTTTCTATATATGATTAATAGAATAAAATGCATTATATATTATTTGCTTTTAAACTAGCATTCACATGTGTTTAAATACATATTTTTCTTACATTTCCCTCCTGATAATACTTTTTATTCTATTCAGAAACATAAACAATATCATATCGTTCCCTAGCCTTTTCCTTTAAGGACTTTTAACTAGGCAAGTCATTTAATCTATACTTCAGAAAAAAACATCATCTGAAATCAATCTTTCAATTTCAATATCTTGGTAAAAAGTTTCAGTAACAGATATATCAACAAAATCTTTGATTAATCTTTTCATGCAGGGAATTCCACAGCAAACACATGCTCCTATTAGGAGTATACCCACACAAATAGCAATTAAAATGTTCATTAGGATGGAACACCACCCCCCAAACAGATTCTGGAAAAAGTCCGTCAGTGGGTTTGGGCCTGGTTTAGTCATTGCTGATACTTGCTGAATTACCTCTAGGTGATTATTTGTCTCGTGATGATTCTCAGGGATAAAAGCACAGCATTCTTCTTCGTGTACCACCTCTTGCCGCTAGGGTGAAGTAAAGAGCCATTCGATTTTGTAGCACAACAGTTCTCATTGCATTCAGTTCATCAGTCACCAATTCTAGGGCAGAAAAAGTTGCATTACTCATTACTTCGAGAAATCTTGACAGCTTCCTCAGCTCCCAGATCGATTTGACTGCTCCATAGGCTGGTAGTATTCCTGCCCAGGATATAACACTGTTGCCCAAGTCCATATGAGTCAATTCACTTTTGTCTTTTACTGAATTATGGTCTCTCCAACCAGCTTCGATCTTCCTAACTGGATTCACAGGTTTCTTAACTGGACCTTCAGATTTTCGAGCTGTTTCCCTTACATTTCATATCTTACCCAAAGGTAATTCTGCAGTATGTCTTATTGCTGGAACCAGATAACCCAAAGAACAACTGCCGGACCAATTCTCAGGTAACCATTTATATGCCTTTTTCCCACAAATAAAATTATTACTTTGGTACTAATACGTGTTATCCCTGCATGAAACATTTTCCTATCTTTAATAGACAATTGTTTAGTTAAGACTGGATTGTCACGTACTGCATTTAATGTAGTTTTCATTGAACTCAGATATGAATCATAGTTAGTATTACAAACAGTACCCCCACTTCTGACTTTACTGTAACATTTATAAGACATTGTTATATTACAATTGCTCCAGCTCACCTGGAGGGTATCACTTTTGTAGAAACATACAACTCCTTTTTGTGTGACAGGTAAAAATAAAGCTATTTTGTCCTGTGATCTCACAGTTCCTGTATCAAAAAGCAAATTTTCCCAAGTCTGATTTATCCCCAGAGGGACAGCGAACATTAACAGTCCTCCATATGCTGTTGGTATAGCTGTACAAACCCAGCAATTTGAAATGTTCATAGTCTCTGCATACACACGTTTCATGGCCAGGTATGTGTTAAAATTTGGATGCCAGTCTATAAACAGTTCATCACGTCTTCTCACTTTCACTCGTGTGGTTGAGTGCAGGAAAAAAACACAATAAGAGAAAAATTGTCACACTTATAGTCAACAAATGCACAGCTAACAAAATAATTATGCAATAGTTCTGGGGTTGCTCTGCTTTTCTATTTGCTTTACTCTTGGCCATTTTGCCCTTGTGTATCAAATTGAAAGTTCTTTACCGGTTTGTTCTGTCTTTCATCTGAAAAAGAGTTAAACTGCAAAACAGATTTATTCATTAACAGTTTCTTTATATAATTAGCTAATGAACTGTCAGCCTCCTGCTCTACAGGCATGAGAGCTTTCCACTGAGGCACATAATATGCTCTCCCAAAAAACATTTTAGAGGGAGTCAAACCCTTTACATTTATTTAATTCTAAGAAATCCATACAAATAGTGTGGAATGGGTATGGTGGTACAGGAAAACTTCCTTGCTTGGTTTTAAATGCTCCTTGTGCATGGTGCTTGTTACAAGTATGACAAGCTGCACAAAATTTTGTTGTATAATTTATGTATCCATATGTTTGGAATATTCTATTTACTAACTGTACCATCCCCCCTGTTGAGACATGGCTCTGCCCATGGCTCAACAAAGCTGCATATCTAAATAAATTAGACGGCAATATATTTTTTTTTCTTTGGAAATGTACAGTCCATTTTCAAGAATTGCACCTTGTTTTACCCATTTTTGTTTTTCTGCTTTTGTAGTAAGCGTCTGTATTGTTTTTAACATGTCTAAATCTAAAATCTCAAAGGGTTGTAATTTCTCATTTAAAAATAAAGTTTTTGAGTCTGAGGCTGCTTGCTTTGCAGCTGCATCAGCTCGTGCATTACCTTTTGAAATCTTATCCTGTTGTTTTGTATGAGCTACACATTTACAAATAGCTACTTTGGTAGGTAACTGAATAGGTTTTAATAGCTCTAAAATAAATTGCGCATGATTAATAGGTTTTCCACTGGATGTAATCATTCCTCTATTTTTTTTATTGTTGTGCAAATACATGTACTGTAGAAAAAGCATACTGACTGTCAGTATATGTTTACTTTTTTGCCTTCTGCTAAAGTACATGCTCTCGTCAAAGCTATTAACTCTGCTGCTTGTGCAGATAAGTTGTGTGGTAAGGATTGAGTTTTTAAAATTTTAGTGTCTGTAACTACTGCATACCCCACCAGATTCTTTCCTGTAGGACCCCTTCTGCATGAGCCGTCCACGTAATATGTCACCTCAGCATTATCCATGGGCATATTTGTAAGATCTTGTCTAGGTAAAGCTAACTGTTCAATTTCCTGCAGGCAGCTGTGTGGTGTGCCCACTGCAGGAGTTGGAAGTAATGTCATACATTGTTCAATTGTCATATGAGGTTGGCTCAGCAGTATAGTTATACATGAAAGATGTCTAGCAGGAGAATGGTATGTCATTTTCTCTTGCAGTAAAATTATTGCAACTGCATGAGGCACTCTCAATGTGAGAGGGTGGAATAACACCACTGAGGCCGAAGCCTGCACTGCCATTGCTGCTGCAACTACTGCTTGTACACAGTGAGGCAATGATTGCACCACTGGGTCTAACTGTGATGAATAGTAAGCTATGGGGCATTGCTTATCCCCATGTTGTTGCTTCAATACTTGATGTCATGTACCCTTGCTTACAATCTACGGTCTGAAAGAACCGTTTGTGATAATTTGGAAGTCTTAAAACTAATAAAGAAGCTATTAATTGCTTCAACCTGCAGAAAGACATTTCTGCTTTTGTTGTCCATTGTAAAATAATTTGGTACCCAGCTCCAACAAAAATTAGTTATACCTAAGAAAGACATTATTTCTTTCTTAGTTGTTGGTTTGGGTGCTTGCAAAATTGCTGGTTTTTTTTTTTTTTTTTTTTTTTTTTTTCCCTTTATCTAGTATTCTACCTTTATTGGATATCACATATCCCAGGTATCTAACCTGTTTTTTTCAAAGTTGTAACTTACTTTTGTTTACTTTGTGTCCTTGTATTGCTAAAAATTTTAATAATGCTACAATATCCACCCTGCACTGCTGCTGGGTGGGGGCTGCTAGCAAGATGTCATTTACATAAAGTAGAATTTGACTACCTCCCGGTGGGGTAAACCCTGCCAGGTTGCTAGCCATTTTTTGTGCAAATATTGTTGGGCTCTCACAATATCCCTGTGGTAGTCGAGTATATGTATACCTTTTACCCTGAAATGTAAATGCAAACCAATATTGACTATCAGGATGTATAGGTATTGAAAAGAAAGCATTGCTAATATTTACCACAGAGAAATACTTCTGTTGCGGTTTTAAATCATTCAACAAAGTATGTGGGTCTGGCACCGTAGGTGCTCTAGGTATTACTGCATTATTTACAGCTTGTAAATTTTGTACCATCTGCCATTTCCCGTTTGCTTTTTTAACAGGAAATAGGGGTGTATCACATGGTGAATCAGGAGATTCTACCAATACTCCTTTTTTGAGTAATGCTGCTATTATAGGCTTAATTCCTACTTCTGCATCCTTTCTCAAAAGGTATTGTCTTTTCTGTGGTCTAAAAGCTGACTTTGGGGTAATTGTAACTGGTCCTGCTGTTTGAATAAGTCCTACATTTGACTTGCCTGTTGACCAGAGAGTTGTTGGAATTTCACACAGGGCCTTTTCTTCTTCTAATAAGAATGCTAATCAGCTGTCCTTCCTAGATTGCAAGTGTACTGCTGGGTGTGTCTGTGTCAACCAATTTAGTTTTTGTTTTTGTATTCCTTGTTCTGACAGCTCTAAATCAGTCTGTTTCTCCCATCTTGTTACTTTTTCTCCTAAGTCTGCCCATTTAACACTTTTGTTTTTTTGTCAAGCTGACATGTGGCAGTCTATTGGACTTATACAATTTCATGAATTCCTGAGGTAATGAACAGCTTACTACACTGTTTTCCTCAGTATCCCAATATAAAGTTCGTAATATTAATCTGCTAGCAGGATTTTTGAATAATTCTTGCTCATATATCTTATTAGGTCCCGGTGTGTTACAGTAGTATAGAGTACAATGTAACAAATGCTGCTGGTCAGTGTCAAGGGAGGGTACCTTACTGATGGCTACGTTCATCAGTTCTTTGGTTACTGCCCCTGGACCAGTAACTAGGTCCTGGCTGTACCAATAATAGGCTTCACCCTCCGATCACACCACAAAAGTATCCATTTGTCTTTGTACCTCCATACCCTGCATGGTAGGAACTACTGCTATGCCAAATATCTGCATAAGGTCTCTTCCCAGTAAGTTTACTGGACATTTTGCAGAAACTACGATTTTACTTTTCTGAGTCATACCTGAAACAGGGTCAGTTATTGCTATATTATGGGAGAGTGTTTCCCTGTATAGCTGTCCATTTGCTACTTTTACTAATATATAATCAGGTGATTCAGAATGTTCTGGTAACTTGGAGGGGTGTATCAAAGTCCGTGACGCTCCTGAGTCACACAGGAATTTGACTTCCCTTCCCTCCACCAGAAGTGTCACTTCTGGTTTTGTATCTGCTAGGTAGAGCTCCAGGCTCAACAATGCTAAATCTAAAATTTCATTTCCATTTTTATCCTCTACATCTGTTTGTACTTCCTCTATTCCCTCTACTACATTTACATTTTCTTTTTGTTTATTAACCTTTCCTGATGATTTTTGATTGTTATCACTATCATATAGTCAGTCCTCATCTCCTTTATCTTCTGTCATTGCTTTCTTATTTTGTTTACAGTCCCTAGCTAGATGCCCTCTTTTCCTGACTGTAATACAAATACTTCAGCTCCGTCTTCAGCAGTGAAGACTTGTGCCTTTTTTTTTTTTTTTCTTTTTACTATTAAAGTGTCTTTCAGCATGTCTAGCATACTCAAGTAAGGCTTGTAGCCTGCTTGTTCGGTGATCTATCATATGCCTTGTAATAAAGCTACTGATAGGGGCAATGCAACCTTTCAAAAATGCATTTTTTAATTGTTGTTCAAAGCATTCTAATAATCTAGCATAATATCCATTTATTGTCTCATTTTCCTGTTGTATGCATTGATTAATGCAAGTCCAGTCTGCTCTAAGTTTCCATTTCTCAGAGATTCTGTCTGTTAGACCTTTCACTCTGTTGTCTAAAAATGTTTTTGAATTTCTAAGCTTCTGTTTTTCTACAATTTGCTTCCTCAATCCACCTGTGTGCTTGAGGTGTGCCTAGTTGGTGCTGCTTTTTTGCCTGACCTCCTGCATCAGATTTAAGCTGTTTAAGGAGTTTAACTAGTGTAAGTTTATCTAGTTTACCATCAAATTCATATTTGTTAACACATTTTGTATAATACCTAACATATCAGCATGCTGTAGTTGCATGTATTTTGTCTCTTTGGTTAGGGGCGGATCTTGCAAGGTTTTAGTGCACTGATTTCCCATGTCTTAAAAAAGACTGCTACGTAACCCTTTTCTTACCATGTGGTATCTTCTTCCCTCTGTTCAGTCCTGTCTAGAATGACTGTCTACTTTATCCTGTTTTCCTGATCTATGACCAAATATACAGTACTGCAATTCGTTCCTGATCTGTAAAAACAAATCTAAGTAACATTGTACTGTAGCCTAGTCCCTGATCTAAAACAAAAGCAAAGAGGGAAATTCTTCCTACCTGAGCCTCCCATTTATGATTGCACGTTTTCTTCTTGGGGGCCAGTTTTCCGCTCTTCAGCCACAGATCAGAAAGTGGCCAGCCTCTTTACATACGACAATTTAGTCGGAGGTCTTTTCACTTCAAGAAGAACCGTGCTTTGGTAACTTCTCCTGCGCAGATTCTCCACCACCGTTGTATTCTGATCTGTAGCTTACCAAGGGAATTCATAGGTTCATAGGTTCATAGGTTCATACTAGGCTATCTGCCCTAGGGCATTTATAAGCCTAGCCAGAGTGTGTGTGGCTTTCACCACCCCTTAGGATGAGAATACTATACCCATTAGTTTGCTGTGCCTCTGTCCAGCAGTGATACAGAGATGATTCCCGGGGTAAACCTACGATCTCCCATCCACTCGTCAAGATTTCTCTTGAACAGAGTCAGTGAGGGGCTCTGCCTCACATGGACTGGGATTCTGTTCCATAGTGTAGGGAGTCTCTGGGTGATGAATCTGTCCCTCCAGCACGTCCTATTTATATCCGTGTTGAGGTTTAAGTCTCTTGCTCTCGTGGCTCTGGTGGATTTGGATTTTTTGAGGTGGAGCATGTCCATTAATTCCGGGTTGGACATGGCCTTGTATGTCAGGCACATATCACCTCTCAGCAGACGGTATGCGACTGAATAGAGCTGGAGTTTCTTCAGTCGGGCATCGTATGACATATGTTTGAGCCCCTTTATCCTTTTGGTGAGGAACTTTTGGGGTCTTTCCAACTGCTGCAGGTGTCGGGTAAGGTACATTCCGAATGGGGCGTTGTACTCAATCATTGGTCTGATAAGTGAAGAGTACAGGGGTACAATGACCTCTCCTGATCTGGATGTGAATCCCTTCATGATCAGGTGGGCAATGTAGAAGGTCTTCCTAACCACTTTGGCAATGTGAGTGTCAAAAGAGAGGTTACTGTCAACTTGGGTCCCCAGGTCCCTGATAACTTCTTCCGTGTTTAATGGATTACCACCTATGTGGTAATTAGGGGTTACCTTGTTTTTCCCAAAGGGTATGACTATACATTTTTTGGCATTTAACTTAAAGCCATGGCTCTGGCACCAGTTATCCATTTCTATGAGACCTTTCTGGAGGATGTCTGTGTCTGATGGTGTGTCAATTATGGTGCCCAGTTTGCAGTCATCTGCAAATTTTGTCAACCACAATCCCCCTATGTTTGCCTGCACTTCAGAAAAATAAATGCTGAACAAGAGGGGGCCCAGGACTGAGCCCTGTGGGACACCGCTCGTGACCGGCTTAGAGTCTGACATGGCACCAGCAACTCTAACCCTGTGTGTTCTGTCCTTGAGCCAGTTTGCAACCCATCTTGTGACATATGGGTTTACATCTAAGCTGGTGAGCTTTTCTATGATGCCCGAGTGGGGTATTGTGTCAAATGCTTTTGCTAGGTCAAGGTAGGCTGTGTGAACTGCCTTACCCTCATCAATGGCCTTAGTGACTGTTTCAAAAGTCGACCAAGTTCAAGAGGCAGGATCTGCCCTTGACAAAGCCAAATTGGGTAGGATCCAGTGTCTGTAGGTCCCCAATGTCTTTATTTATGAGTTCCATTATGATCCTCTCCATAGCTTTGCAGACAAGGCTCGTCAAGCTTATGGGCGGTAATTTCCAGGGTCCGTAGAAGCACCGCCTTTGTGGAGTGGGACCACAGTTGCCGTCACGCCATTCTTTGGCACGTATCCTGTAGTAAGGCTAAGATTAAACAGCAGCCTTATGTGTGGGTTTAGTTCCTCATTGAGTTCATGTAGCACACATCCGGGGACACCGTCCGTCCCATTGATGCTGTGTTTTTGCTTTAGAGAGAGCAGCTCTCACCTGGGCATCTGAGATGTTTGGGAGGCTAGACTCTGGTGGGATAGATATTTCTCCTTTGGGGAGGGAGGATAAATTTGCACTGAACCTGTCTGCCAGTATGTTGGCAATGTCTGTGGGTTCAGTGATTTTTTTATCATTTTGGACTAATTCTGAGCATATCTGGGAGTTTCCACCCAGGTTTCTAACATAGCTAAAGAAGGCTTTATGACTGTCTTTTGTGTCATTAGCGATTTTTCTCTCAAAGTTGGCCTTGGATGATTTTATGAGTGATCGTAGTTTTTTGCTAGTATTGATCAGAGATGCCTTCCCATTTAGGGATTTTGCTCTGTCATGTAGTAGCTTTCTCCTCTTGTTGTAGAGTTTGTTTATGGCTGGAGTCCACCAGACCGGGCGCCTGCCTTTGGTGGAAAGGGTCTTGATTTTATTAGGGATTGCTTGATCCATACATTCCTGGAGGAGCTCGTAGAAGGCATTTGTAAGGGTTTCAGCAGCGTGGATTGTGGTTTCCACTGGCTCGGGGGCCTTGAAGGATACCACTCCAGTCTTAAGAAGTGTGAAGTTTGCTTTTGAGAAGTTCTTCACTGTGGTCTTTTTGCTGGGGTGGGGCGTATGTGGATCTCCAGTGAGATTAATTTATGGTCTGATCTCACCAATGAGGGATATACTTCCGGTGTGGAGCATTTTGTCCCCATGTTTGTGATGATCAGGTCTAGTATATTTTCTCCTCTTGTGGGAATGGTGACTAGTTGTTCCATAGCATTTGAGTTTATGAACTCAAGGAACCTTTGGGCTAGGGTGTTGGGGCTTGAGTAATGTTCCCAGTCTATGTTTGGGTAGTTGAAGTCACCCAATATGATGGTGTTTGGAGAGACATTTATACTCTCCAGTGTCTTCAGGAAGGCTGTGTGGGTTTCCTGAGTTTGAGAAGGTGGTCTGTAGCATGTTACAAACTGTAGGGCAGTTTTACATATGGTTAATTGCACCTGGATGGTCTCCGATGCTTCGTGCGTTACCACTAACCTGGAGGTGTGTGTACCCTTTATGAATATGGATACTCCCCCTCCTTTTGTGGTTCGGTCCGGATTTTGGGGCCGGAACGCATGATATGAGGTATAACCTGATAGTGCTGGGGTGCTCTCAGGAGCCTTGAACCAGGTTTCAGTCACAGCACAGACATCGATGTTCTCCATACTGAGGAGGGCTTCGAGGGCGTGCATCTTGAGGTTTAGACTTCTGGCATTGAGCAGTATTACCCTTAGTTTTTCTCCATTTTTGTTTTCTAGGGCGGTAGGTTTATCATTTGAGCCTTGCCTAAAAAGGCACTATGGGGTGGCAAGAGCCTTTGCCAATATCCGGAAGCCCAGGGTGACAGGTGCAAGCCGTCCCTTGCGGCAGCGTGGCTTGTCAAGCATGTCATCCCAGGCAGACAGACATTGATCCCTTAGAATGACACCAGTAATTAAGCCAATTATTAAAGCTGATCATTTTGTCTCTGTATTGTGGCATCATTCTTGGTGAGGGTAGGATACTGCTCAGGGTCAGGGTCATACCGGCCTGGGCTACATAATCTGAGAGCTCCTCTATGTCTCTTTTCATGTAGTCCAGGGAGGTACGTCTCAGGTCTTTCACACCGGCATGGACAATGACTGAGTCATACTTGTACTTGCTGTGGAGTGACCTGAGTGCTTGTGTTATGTGGCGGATTCTAGCGCCTGACAGGCAGCTAACTGTGATCTTTTCCTTGTTCAGTCTGGTGAGAGGGACGTCAGTGTGTCTGACTATGGAGTCACATATAACAAGTGTGTCTGGCATTGTGTTTGGCCTTAAGGGCTGTGACTGTTTAGCACACTGACTTTGAGAACTATGTGTTGCATGTCTTATGTCTTGAGGTGGCAGTTGCTTGGGTGTCTGCTTTGGAGGCCTCTGTAGTTTTGATAGATTTTTGATCAGTGCCTCCGAGTATGTCTTTGTGTGTTTATGTGTTTGTTTTGCAGTTGTGATAGTTCTATGTGAAACTGGGTTTGTGGTGTGCGTGGTTTCCTTCTCCTCCTGTCTGGTCTTGCCAGTCCTGAGTTGAGAGAGCTCAGCCTCCAGTTTGGCTATATAGTTGCATCTCTCACATGTATTTGTGTTTTGTGGGAGAAGGAGTGGGTTGTCTGTGTACATGAGGCAATTGTAACATTGCCTCAAGATGCCCACATTCACCAGCTGAACAGGAGAGGACGCTAGCAACTGACCCTTCGACATGCTAGAAAAAGTGAAAAAGTTTGCTGTGTAACTGAGTCAGAAGGGACCTATAGGGAAATGGGTACTCAAGGGGATTCTAGGCTAATGTAGTACTTTGTTTAGTATACAAGTACTTTACCTATATAAAAAGGCTTTAGGAGCAAGTGCTGAGCTATTGAGATAGAGAATAGACTGTTTAGATTGCAAGTAGAGAAGTTCTAAGGGAAAAATTGAAGAGCAGACTTTACGGAGCCAGAAATAGTTTAACCTTGTTTAACCGGCGCTGCCTGATGGTGCTCTATGGGCAACTCCGCGCTAAATCACGCAAAAGCGCGCTAAAGCGGGCTTTATAGCAGGGGGTTGAAAAGACCTAGGAATTGACCCAAAATGGCCAATAGACTACAAGTTTCTGGCTGGAACCACTGCTCTAGGGACAAATAGGCTGCTCAGTGCTCCCCACTCCCACTGGTGAACAAAGAAGCTTCCCTTTATCCAAATAAGGATATGGAATAGCACAGGAACCAAGCCAAAGCCCAGAGATCAGCAAACTCTGAAGACTGGACTATTCTAGTTCAGTAAGGCGGGAAAACAAGATTTTTTTTTTTTTTTTTTTTTTTGTTTTTTTCTTTTTTGCAGAAAACAGAAGAAAAACAGACAGTAAATGCTATAAATGCTTTTAAACGGCTAGCGCACTTGAGTGTGTTAGCCTACAAGTAAAATTACCAAAGTGTCAGCAAAATTATTAAAACAGACTGTAAAATCATTAGGTTTTTCTTAAATAACAGTCAATAATACAGGAGGTTCAAGTTCAAAACGTTTTACTAGTGTACACCAGGAGGCAAAAGACTATACAATGCAAGTATAGAATTTTGACTAATTACATTCAGGAAATATACATTGTTTTATACTATTTACAATCAGTCTTGCCCACCTTACTGACGTGGTCAGTCACAGGGCACTTACATCACTATAGTCTACAATATTCTATTCAAAAGAAAGTGCTGAGGTTATACTTTTTAAAAACTTTCCCATGAGAATAATACAGCCTTGCAAGGCACCTGGTCAGTTATAATGTCTTTCTGTAAATGTTGCTCTTTCAAGGTTATTGCCTGTGATTAATACAATGGTAGCTTCAGTTCTTTAATACAGTTCTTTGTTTCTCATATATACAGTTTTACATGTCTGTGCTATTTCGAGCCTTTTAGTAACATACAAGGTCACATCATTCATGCAGGAAGAAGCTGAATTAGTGTTCTATTCATTTAATTTTCCTGACCCAGCAGATAATCATTTTAGTAAAACATAAACAGCATTTGCTAAGCTCTGCATTTCTGTCAGGGTCAAAGGCCAGCTTTGCTTCAAGCCAAACTGCAGTTTCAAAGCCACTTCATATTCAAACATGAATTGTTTTTTCTATATATGATTAATAGAATAAAATGCATTATATATTATTTGCTTTTAAACTAGCATTCACATGTGTTTAAATACATATTTTTCTTACAATTACATACAAAGCTAAAATACTCAGGTAGCATTTAGCTGCATTACATACAAAGCCCAGTCACAACTGTTTACAGTAGTACATATACAACATACAGAATACTCAGGTAATATTTAGCTGCATTACATACAAAGCTCAGTCAGAACTATTTACAGTAGTAGATATATAGCATACAGACTACTCAGGTAATATTTAGTTGCATTACATATAACGCTCTGTGAGAACTATTTACAGTAGTACATATGCAACATTCTCAGGTAATATTTAGCTGCATTACATACAAAGCCCTGTAAGAACTACTTACAGTAGTACATATACAACATACAGAATACTCAGGTAACATTTAGCTGCATTATATGCAAAGCTACATGAAAAGTATTCATAGTAGTACATATGTAACATACACAGTATTCAGGAAACATTTAGTTGTAGTACATACAATGCTCTGTCAGAACTATTTGCAGTATTACATATACAACATACAGAATACTCAGGTATAACCAGGATAACCACATCGCCACAACAGTCAGGAAATCCTTCTATGCGGCACACCTCATCACTAAGGGCTTTTCATCCAAAAAAAGGAGGTCATTGTCCCACTGTACTCATCCCTCATTAGACACATTATAGAATACAATGCCCTGTTTGGTATGTACTTCTCAAGACATCTGCAACAACTGGAAAGGCCACAGAAATACCTTACTAAAAGAATCACAGGACTAAAGAAAATGCCCTATGTTGACAGCCTTAAAAAACTCCAGTTATACTCTGTCACATATTGTCTATTCAGAGGCGATCTCTGCTTAACATACAAGGCCATGTCAAACCCAGAGCTGTTGGACATGCTACACTTAAAGAAATCCCAATCCCTCAGAGCTACATGCTCCAGGGATCTAAACCTTGTCATCACAATAAACAAAACATGCTGGAGGGAAAGGTTCCTGATCCAGTGACTCCCCAGACTCTGGAATAGACTGCCCATACATGTCAAGCAGAGTGTCTCTTTGGCCCTCTTCAAAAGGAACCTTGACGATTGGATGGGAGAAAGGAAATTCACCCTGAGGATCACATCAGTCACCCTGCTAGACAGGGTCCAGGGAAGTAAATAATGTGAGAAGAAATAGCCAGGGAATTGTTATGGCTAGGCTTGTATAGGCCCTAGGGCCGATAGCCTAATACCAACCTATGAACCTATAACATTTAGCTGCATTACATAGAGAGTTCTGTGAAAACAATTTACAGTAGTACATATATAACATAAAGAATACTCAGCTAACATTTAGCTCTATTTCATAAAAAGCTACATGAAAACTATTTATGTAGTACTTATGCAACATACAAATCTCTGAAGTAATGTTAGCAGCATTACATATAACGTGACAACGTATAAAACAGATAATTATGAAATAAACAATTATATTTTACCACAACATAATCGGCACTGAGTTCAGCTGAGCAGTAGTGCATCACCTCAAATGTAATTATATGTATTTTGTCACAAGAAGATTAAAAGACAGAAAAATAGGAGAGAAGAGAATGTGACTGGCATGAATCTGTGTACATAGGAGAGGCAGTTTAGCAATAAGCTAGTCTGGGAAATAGCAGGCAACTAGCCTGGAATCAAGCAAGAATAGTTTTAATTTACCTTTGAAGGTATGTGCATTGTTTAGAGTCTGGTTGGAGGGGGGAATTAAATTCAAGGATTTAAAGATACAATTGGACAAAAGAGCATTCCTGCTTTGTTGTGGGCTTTGTGAATTGACAGGTGTTTGACTGTAGAGAAGAGAGTTCTTTAATAAAATGGAGTTGTACTGTATCATTTAGGGCAGGACATTTATCAAGGTGAAAGATTAATCTATTCACCAATTGAAGATGAAAGTAGTTGTCAATGCAGGTGTGTTTTGGCAGTATAGTGATGCATGGAGTCTGGCTTGTTGGAAGCAAATTTGTCTATTTTATATTTTTACAGTTCATCTTCCTTACACTCACTCAGACATGGTCTGCTGAAAGTATTAGCAATACATATTCATGAATGTGGCTTGAATTTGTATTTCTGTAAGGATAATGACATCCTTTGTAGATGTGCATTATGCAAGGACTGCCTAAAGATGCTTTGAAATTGTTAATGGACTGGTTTGCTGCTATACACTTACCAGAAGTACAATAATGGAATTTTTGACAAAGAATATTTATTTATTTAACATTTGTTTACTGGGAAAATTCAACTGGGACAGAGCCCCAGAGAGAAATGCTCCAGGTGCATGTAACATGGGAGGAAATCGGACACCTGGGGGAAATCCACACGAATGCAGGGAGAACGTGCAGACTCCACACAGAAGGCACCCCAGCTGAGACACGAACCTGAGAACCTCTTGCTGTAAGGTAATATTGCTAATCGCTACACCACTGTACTACCTGTTTTTCTATTGCTGCATAATGTGTTTGCGTCAATCAAAGCTTTATAAGAATTGCCTGAGGGAGGGTCATGACATGGTAAGAATGGTCATGTGACTCAGTTGCCTTGGAATATCTATGAATCTAAATAAGCTACAGGACTGCCCTACTGCGACACACTGCACCAAGACCATGCTGACCAGCATTTACTTACAAAGCAGTTAACAGTATCTCATCACAGAAGTTGAGTGCTGCTAATATAACAAGTACATGTTTCAGCAACAATTGTCTTGGACTGCTGAACAACACCCTACTGCAACAATGTTCTAGTGGCTTTTACAGTGGTACTATGGTGTCTGACAACTGAGGAAAAAATGTAGGCAAACAGTTCACCATGCCTGACAGTTTGCAAGTGGGTTCTGCACACTTGCAATACATTTGACTGTATCGGCACGTGACTATAGGCAATTTTCAGTGAAAACATGAGCCATGTAATTCAGAACAGTCACACAATGTGGAATTTGGCTCTACCGCGTTTCAGTCCTTATGTTTAACAAGTTCTCCATTCTCCAGCTTCGTATCACCCAAGGCTAGAATATCACTGATTATGCTGACCTTCATTTAGCCCTTCAAGTGTAGCTGCTACAATAATCCGCAACACTTCTGGAAATTATAACATCATAAAACGTAGCCTTAAGAATTTATAATGACCCAAGAATGTACTGAAAGTACATAGTAATGAACTGTGTTTCTTCAATATGATCTGCTCAATTTCTTGGTCTGTATCAAGCAATGAAATTAATCTAATGTTTGACATAGTTACTTAAGGGGTGATTCTTACTTTAAATCCAGTCGTTAAGGTCTTCAAAATTCTTTTCCTGGAAATTTAGCAAAGCGAAGGTTATAGGCTCATAGGTTGGTACTAGGCTATCGGCCTTAGGGCTTATGCAAGCCTAGCCATAACAATTCCCTGGATATCTCTTCCTGCAATATTTACTTCTCTGGACCCCTGTCTAGCAGGGTGACTCACATGATCCCCGGGGTGAATTTCCTATCTCCCATCCAATCATCAAGGTTCCTTTTGAAGACGGCCAATGAGGCGCTCTGCTTGACATGTATGGGCAGTCTATTCCAGAGTATGGGGAGTCTCTGGGTCAGGAACCTATCCTTCCAGCATGTTTTGTTCATTGTGATGACAAGGTTTAGATCCCTGGAGCATGTGGCTCTGAGGGATTGGGATTTCTTTAAGTGGAGCATGTCCAACAGCTCAGGGTTTGACATGGCCTTGTATGTTAAGCAAAGATCGTCTCTGAGTAGACGATATGCCACAGAGTATAGCTGGAGTTTTTTTAGACGGTCAGCATACGGCATCTGCTTTAGGCCTGTGATTCTTTTAGTGAGGTATTTCTGTAGCCTTTCCAGCTGTTGCAGATGTCTTGTGAGGTACATACCAAATGGGCCATTATACTCTATATGGGTCTAATGAGGGATGAGTACAGTCGGACAATGACCTCCTTTTTTCTGGATGAAAAACCCTGAGTGATGAGGTGTGCCACATAGAAGGATTTTCTGACTGTTGTGGCGATGTGGTTATCGAAAGTGAGACCACTGTCCACCTGTGTCCCTAAGTCTCTCATCACACTTTTGATGTTTAGTGTCCTGCCACCTATGTGGTAATTCATGGGTACACGTTTTTTTCCAAAGGGGATAACTATACATTTCTTGGCATTAAGCTTGAGCCCATGGCTCTGGCACCAGGCATCTGTTTCTGTAAGGCCCTTTTGTAGAATATCCACATCATTTGGGGATTCAATAATGGCTCCCAGTTTGCAGTCATCTGAAAACGTTGTTACCCAGAGTCCCTTAGTGTTGGCCTGTACTTCAGAGAAGTAGATGCCAAACAAGAGTGGTCCCAGGACTGAACCCTGAGGTACCCCACTTGTCACTTGTCTGGAGCTGGATTTGCAGTCGGCTACTTTTACAGTCTGGGTTCTGTCAGTAAGCCAGTTGGCAACCCATCGAGTGATGTAGGGATTTATGCCCAGCTTAGTAAGTTTATCTATGATTCCAGAGTGGAGGATGGTGTTGAACACCTTGGCAAGATCCAGATAGGCTGTGTGGACTGCCTTACCCTCATCCACAGCTCTGCAGACTAATTCAAAGAAGTCAATCAGATTCAGGAGACAAGATTGGCCCTTCACAAACCCAAACTGGGTGGGGTCCAGTGTTTGAAGGTTGCCAATGTCTTTGTTTATAAGTTCCGTGATAATGCGTTCCATGCCTTTGCAGATCAGGCTTGTCAGACTGATGAAATGGTAGTTCCAAGGATCCAAGGTGGATCCTCCCTTGTGGAGCGGGATAACTGTAGCTGTGCGCCACTCAGTGGGCACGAAGCCTGAGGTGAGGCTATGATTAAACATGACACTTAGGTGAGGTGCCAGTTCATTTTGTAGTTCATGTAGTACACAGCCTGGGATGTCATCTGGTCCCATGGATGCTGTATTCTTAGCTTTGGAGAGTGCGGTTTCTACCTGTGTGGCCATGAGTACCGGAAATTGGCAATCTTTTGGTATTGAGATGGGCCCTTTAGGGGGTGAGAGGGGGGTGAAGTTGGCACTAAATCGATCTGCCAGGATATTGGCAATATCCTTGGCATCAGTATATTTAATGCCATTCTGTTGTAGCTCAGAGCAGATCTGAGCATTGCCATTTAAATTCTTGACATAACTATAGAATGCCTTGTGGTTGTCTTTGGAATCTTTGGCAATTTTATTTTCGTAACTAGCGTTTGAGGATTTTATGAGGGATCTCAGCTTCTTACTGAGGCTGATGAGGGAGTTTTTTGCATCCTGGGATTTTCCTCTTTTCTGCAACAGTTTCTTCCTTCTGTTGTATAGTTTGTTTATAGCAGGGAACCACCAAATTGGCGTCCTTTTTTTGAAGAAGAGCATCTTGGTTCTATTTGGGATGGCATGATTCATGCACGAGTGGATGTGCTCGTACAGTGCCTTAGTGTAGGATTCTGCAATCGAACTTCCAGATCCCGTCTGCGTAGGTGTCGTGAAGTTTGTCACTTCTGACTTCAGTAGCATGAAGTTGGCTTTGGAGAAGTTTTTTAAGGAGGTTTCCTTACTGGGGGGTGGGGGTGGGATGTGGATGTCAAGGGTGATTTGCTTATGGTCAGACCTGACCAATGAGGGGGTGACCACTGGTGTGGAGCATCTATCTCCCATGTCGGCAATGACCAAGTCTAGGATATTGAAGCCCCTGGTGGGACAATGGATTAGTTGGAATTTATGAATTCCAAGAATCATTGGGAAAAGGAGATGGTACCCAAGTAGTTTTCCCAGTTAATGGCGGGGTAGTTGAAATCATCCATTATTAGGGTGTTTGGTTGTATCTTAATATTTTCCAGTATGTTTACAAAGGTGTAGTGAGAATCCTGGGGCATGGTGGGGGATCTGTAGCAAGCTACAATTTGGATTGCAGTCTTACCTAGTGTTAGTTGCACCTGGAGAATTTCAGATGCATTGTGTTGGGCAACTATCCTGGAGGTGTGAATATCCTTGGTGAATATGGACACTCCTCCACCTTTAGTGTTTTGGTCTTGGTTTTGTGACCGAAAAGTGTGGTAAGAATTATAGCCTGGTATTGCAGGGGTGCTCTCTGGAGCCTTGAACCAGGTCTCAGTAACTGCACAGATATCGATGTTCTCCATTTTTAGGAGTGCCTCAAGAGAGTGCATTTTGAGGTTTAGACTTCTAGCATTGAGTAGCATTACCTTCAGATTTTGCATGCTTGTACCTGTTACGGTGGTGGTTTTGTCCTTTGAACCTTGCCTAAAAAAGGCACTATATGGGTGACAAGAGCTTTAGCCAGTAACCTGAATCCTGGGGGTGACAGGTGCAGACCATCTCTGGCAAAGCATCGTGGTTTGTCGATCATGTCTTCCCAGGCAGATAAATACTGGATCCCCTTTGAATGACACCAGAGGCTTAGCCAATTGTTGAAGTCAATCATTTTGTCCTTATACTGTGGTATCATTCTGGGTGAAGGCAGGATGCTACTCAGGGCTAGGGTCATAATTGCCTTGGTCACATGATCCAAGAGCTCTTCCATGTCTCTTTTCATGTAGTCCAGGGAGGTACGTCTCAAGGCATTCACTCCAACATGGGCAATGACAGAGTCATATTTGTACTTGTTGTGGAGTGACTTGAGTGCATGCGTTATGTGGTGGATTCTGGCACCTGACAGGCAGGTGACTGTAATTTTCTCCTTGTTCAGCCTGGTGAGTGGGACATCAGTGTGCCTGACTATAGAGTCACCTATGACTAAAGTGTTGGGTACATTGTCTTGCCTTTGGGGCTGTTGTTGAGTGGCACACTGGTGTTGTGAGCTATGTGTCACTTTGGTTGTGAATGGTGTTTGTTTGCGTTTCAGCTTTGGAGGTCCTTGTTGCTTGGGCAGGTTAATGTTAAGGGCCTCCGCATATGTGGGATTAGTGTTGCTATGTGTGGGTGTTGATGGTGTGGGTTTTGAAGGGCTATGTGTTGCTTGAGGTGTAGTGCGGGTGTTAACCTTCTCTTGACTGTCTAGCACAATCTTGGCCGGAGAGAGCTTTGCTTCCAGTTTGGCTATGTAAGTGCATCTCTCACAGGTTGTAGTGTAGTGTTATGAGCAGTTAATATGCTTCTTGTAGTCTTGGGTTTCTGTTCTCAAAATATGTCAATTCTGAGCAAGTCATGTAACCAGACTGTACTCTCAGGTTGCCCTTGACAAAAGGTACTTGTATCTTACTGGCTTACTCAATAAAAAAATAAATAATTTGTGATGCTGTCCTGCTCTACTACTTTTATTATGCTATTTACCCAATCTGTTTATTCTTTCTGTTTCATTATAACTGCTTTGGTTTTTCTATGTGACAACTCTTGCTTTATTCTATCCTTAAGCACAACGGGTAATCTTGGAGAGTAACACGTCATTAATGCATCAAGTGAAATCTGTATGTGCTTCTTAAACTGCAGACACCCTAAGCCTTCAAACAGGTCAACATATGCTTACAAAATACCATCTGAATTCAGAGCAGCACACTTTGTACTTTGTGACTTACACTTCTACACTTGTACTGAAGCGGTAATCACATTTTGTTATATGTGCTTGCTAAATTGTTTTTTTTTCACCAATAAAACATGCTGTTGTGCATATTCTCTTAACATTCATAGATTTAACAGTGGACTATCTCTGTACTGTACTAGCCTCAAAACTGCTCATACAATTGTTTTAGCTTTCTGTATGGCTGAATTGTTGACACACTGTTGTACGTTTCTGCATTAACAAAGTGACTATTCTTAACAGTTAACTTTAATTTTGACACATTCTGCTGAGAAATGAGCCATTTTGGATCACAACCCCAGACAGTGCCAAGTGCCATAATGCATCATTTGCACTGAATGCCTACTAACTGAGCTGACATGTACTCTGACAAAACAGTTGCTACTCGGAAAGAGCTTACAGATATGTACTTCACATCATGCATTTTTATGCATACAGTCACAACACTCTGTGTGGTTTCTATTTGCTGTTTTTTTTTTTTTGTTTTACCAGGTGCTATCTTATTTATTATTTGTTCATCAGGCAAGTTGACTGGTCAATTCACCCTTTTCAGCATAAAATACATCATGGTATTTTGATCAACAATATTTTACACAAAATGAGTGCATTGTAAAATTAGTAAATTACAGAAGACCAACTCCCTGGATATAACTGAAAGGTCATGTTATTGCCTGCAACTTTGTTACTTATTTATGTATTTTTTTTTATTTTATTTTTAACAAATTTCATTTGCAACCCCCTTCTCAGTCATATCGCTTATTTTGCACATTTCCAACTCCTCAGTCATAATTTTAAGTTGTATGTTTTATCTGGTTCGTTTTTTCTGCATGACGCAATCTCTTCATTAACAGCCTGTCATTAGATGATCATTTCTTATTCCAAACACAATTTTATGTCTAATCAATGAAGTACTAATCATTGAAACAGCCAGGTCACCAAATTTACAGCATTATGCTCCCTGCTTAAGTTCAGTCAGTAAACAGCATCTAATGTCTCCTGCATACCTTTATTTCTCACAAAAACAAATGCCTCACATATGGTACATTCGTTTTTAGCTTGCAGTATGCCTATTTTTTTCTCAAAATGTAAAACTGCTGCTGGATTTTGCACATGATCATGAAGGAACACTGCAATTTTTTCCCTCAGGTTTTTCCTCAAGTCCGCACATAGTGAGATATATTCCAAAATGCTTAATCCATAATTTCCAGTTTTCTGAAAGATCCCCCTACAGTATTAGACATATCAGGGATGGTAGTCTTGTCATTTTGAGCTAAAAATGGAACGAGCATAAAAACGTCTTGGTGTCTGCAGTTAAAAAAATATTTAAATTTGTAACTTTCTAATACAAAAGTAAAGTTGTTGTAATGTGAACATTTTGATGATGTGGAAAATGAGACTGAGTCAGCAAGGACGTTGCTCGCTTTTACTTGTCATCGTCCATTCTCAAGTTGCCAGTCTGTAGAATTTCAATAGAAAGGTAATAGCCACATGGAAATGCAGCAGTCCAAAAGATAAACAAACAAATACATAAGTAAGGTCAGAGAAGGTCCCAAAAAGAAGACTCTGAGATATGTCACATCTGTATATTGGTCTGAACAACGTACTTTGTCAAAGTGGTCAAATAAAGAGGTGCTGAGGGTCTGAGCTGTTTACTATTACATATATTATGGGCGGCTCAGTGGTGCAGCGGTTAACGTCGTCACCTCACAGCAAGAGGTTCTCCAGTTCGATTCCCGGCTGGGGTGCCTTCTGTGCAGAGTTTGCATGTTCTCCCTGCATTTGCGTGGGTTTCCTCTGGGTACTCCAGTTTCGTCCCACATTCTAAAGACATGCATCTGGAGCATTTCTCCCCGGGCCTCCACTGAAAACAGGCTCTGTGGAACCCAGTCAGACTTTCCCGGTCACCAAATGTTAAATAAATACCTTACTGAGGTTTGAGTTCACCCTCTTGTCTCATAACTCATTACCACTTTTAGTTGCAGCTTTTTTTAAAGGGATATTAACTTTGAATATGTAACTGGCACATATTGCTCATAGCTTCCAATATCATGTATATGTGTGTTTTGACATGCATATCTGTAAACATGACCATGAATGTGTAAGATATCTATACTGGTGTTCCCAGGATATGGACTGGGATCCTATGGCTAGATATTAAAAAAACAACAGTGCACAGGCCTTTCTAGTATAAGAATGACACATTTCAACTGTAATGTGAGTTGAGCCATCAAAGTGAACAAGACCATGCAAACCATTCATAATTGTATTATGAAGTGGGAAAAAAAGAAAATAAATATTTCTTACTGTGAGAAAAAGCAGAGGATCCTCATCCTTAGCGTTTGACTGAATGCCAGATATCTGCTTCTGAACCTCCTCCTTCATCCTTTCAATGCTACTTAGCTTTCTTTCCATCTTTTCCAGAATTTTTCTGGACTCTTCCCTAAGCTGTTGGATGAGCTGGTGTTCCTTGTCCCAAAGAAACTTTCTCATCTTGGCACACTCCGATTTAATGTGTTCCTCCAAACTTTGGGCTTTGTCCTGGAAGGCAGCAATGTACATGTCAGACATTAGCACTGGTTGTGCACTATATTGCATTTATGTGTATCAAACAAACAGCCTTAGACAAGGCATTTCTTGTTTAATTTACTCATTTTGTTCTTTGCTGTAAAAGCCCAAATGTAGTAGGATAGAAAACGTAAAAATCATGGAATAACTCGCAACTGTATGATGTGAAATGACAGCTATCTATTTACAATTACTATTATTTAAATGGTGTTCTCTTACAGTATTTCTTCCTTGATAACCTACATATCAAGTCATGTATATTCTGGGGTCCACTCTGTAATTATGAAATACTGAAATCTCGAATTTCAGTATGCCGAAATCACAAAGCCGAATACTCACATTTCCGAAACCAGCAGAAGCGTGAAATTCCAAATACCTTAGCACGGATATTTTGAATTTCTGCTTCTGGTGGTACGGAATGTGGATGTTCAGGCTTAATTTTGGTAAGTATGTGTGTGTGAGTATGTTGGTTAGGGGTTTAGTGTGTATAAGTGTGTGTTGTGAGCGCTATGTGTGTGTTTAAGGGACTGTCAGATGTGTGTGTGTGAGTTTCGTTTGTGTTACTGTTTGTATGATCTCAGAGCTAGAATATATAAGTAGGGGGGTGTGGGGGGGTGCAGCCTCCCACATGGGGGGTGCAGGGGGTTTGTGGTTTAGATTAGTTTGTTTGATTGTGTGGGGGAGTTTTGGGTATGTTTATGTGTGCACTGTATGTGTAGTGTGGGTATGGGATTTTGACTTTCGTGGTTGTGTGTTTTCGAGTTTGTGAGTTTTGGTTGGGTTTTCGGCTTTGTGATTTCGAAATACTGAAATTCGAGATTTCAGTATTTTGAAATTACAAAGTGGACCCATATTCTGCATTTAGGCTAAAGTATATCAAAATATTGCTTACCCAGTAGGTCAGAACTCAGCTAATTATAAATAACTGACATCAATTCTCATACACATGGAAACACTCAATTATTCAAAAAAAATACATTGTTTTGTTTGGAGGGGGTAAGCCACCCATAACACACACTCCTGCATCTTTTAATATAAGAACTCCAGGATGGTGGGTGTAAGGGGAGACCTCCTTACTGCACTGTTGTTTTATCCTGTACATTGGACCTGGTCGTTAAAACTGCAATGTCTTTGTAGAGGGTCTTAATTTAGCAAGGGGCAAGTCCCCCATGCATACTTCACAACATTTATTTCCTAACTATATGAACATCAGCATCTCACTGCAGTGGGGGATGGGCACATTCCTTATCCATAATTAACCATGATCTGTAAATGCACAGATTCTGATTAACATTGATCTGATAAAATGGGACTTCAGGTCATTTTAAAACAACCTGTGAATTAAACCACCTGCATGCAATCCACTCAGCCATAGACAGAAACCAGTATAAATATCTTCAAATATGTTGTTTATTTTTAATAAAGTAATTATTATAGTGATTGATGCAGAAATTACTTTTCTCTAAGACAGACCTTAGCACTACACAGATAACAATATCAAACATACAGGTGTCAATTTAGGCCACTATAGATTATTTGTGGTGGTCTTCTGTGCCTCATGGAAAAACTAGGGGTCAGGACAGCAACTAATAGTCAAACAGCATAAAACTTTACAAGCAGAAGTTTAGCCTTTTGTTTTGTTACCTTCCTTTGACTAACAGATAACACATCTATCTGTCTGTCTGTCTGTCTATCTATCGGGTCTATATGACATGGTCGACAGTTCAAATGATCGACAGTTTATTTGGTCGACAGTTCATTTGATCGACAAGCATTTTAGGTGGGGGGATTCACCCCCCACACCCCCCAATGTGGGGGGATGTGTCCCCCACACCCCCCTAACTATATATATCAACTCCAGGGTTGCACAACATTGGGGAAGGGGGCAAATCTGCTTGTCGACCAAATGAACTGTCGACCAAATGAGTGTCGATCATATGAACTGTCGACCATGTCATATAGACCCATCTATCATAGGTTCATAGGTTCATACTAGGCTATCTGCCCTGGGGCATTTATAAGCCTAGCCCGATTGTGTTTGGCTTACACCACCCCTTGATTTGAGTATACTGTGCCCTTTTTAAAGTTTAGTTTACTGTGCCTCTGTCTAATAGTGACATGGAAGTAATCCCCAGGACAAACCTACGATCCCCCATCCACTCATCAAGATTCTTCTTGAAGAGAGTCAGTGAGGTGCTCTGCCTAACATGAATTGGAATTCTATTCCAGAGCGAAGGGAGCCTCTGGGTTATGAATCTGTCCCTCCAGCATGTTCTATTTATTTCTGTGCTGAGGTTCAAGTCCCTTGAGCACGTGGCTCTAAGGGATTTAGATTTACTGAGGTGGAGCATGTCCATTAATTCTGGGTTGGACATAGCTTTATATGTCAGGCATAGATCGCCTCGAAGTAGGCGGTATGCAACTGAGTAGAGCTGGAGTTTTTTTAACCGAGCAGCATATGGCATCTGTTTGAGTCCCTTGATCCTCCTGGTGAGGTATTTTTGGGGTCTTTCTAATTGCTGCATGTGTTGGGTAAGGTACATCCCAAAGGGGGCATTGTATTCTATGATGGGCCTGATGAGGGATGAATAAAGGGGCACGATTGCCTCTCTTGATCTAGATGTGAATCCTTTCATGATGAGGTGGGCTATGTAGAAGGTCTTTCTAACCACTTTGGCAATGTGGTTGTCAAAGGAGAGATTGCTATCAACTTGGGTCCCCAGATCCCTAATTACTTTCTCTGTACTTAATGGGTTACCACCTATGTGGTAATTTGTGGGCACATTGTTTTTGCCAAAGGGTATGACTATACACTTTTTGGCATTTAGCTTTAGACCATGGCTCTGGCACCAGTTATCCGTCTCTGCGAGACCTTTTTGAAGTATGTTTTTGTCAGCTGGAGAGTCGATTATGGCGCCCAGTTTGCAGTCATCTGCGAGCTTGGTGAGCCACAGTCCTCCCACATTGGCCTGTACTTCAGAAAAGTAAATACCGAACAAGAGAGGTCCGAGGACAGAACCTTGTGGGACACCACTTGTGACCGGTTTCAAGTCTGACATGGCTCCAGCAACTCTGACTCTGTGGGTTTGGTCTTTGAGCCAGTTTGCGACCCATCTTGTGACATAGGGGTTTATATTTAGGCTGGATAGTTTATCTATGATGCCCGAGTGGGGTATTGTGTCAAATGCCTTTGCGAGGTCCAGATAGGCTGTGTGGACTACCTTCCCTTCATCTATGGCCTTGGTGACTGTTTCGAAGAAATCAACCAGATTCAAAAGGCAGGATCTGCCCTTGACGAAGCCAAATTGGGTAGGATCTAGTGTCTGTAGGTCCCCAATGTCTTTGTTTATGAGTTCCATGATGATCCTCTCCATAGCCTTGCAGACTAGGCTAGTCAGGCTTATGGGGCGATAGATTCCAGGGTCCGTAGAGGCGCCACCTTTGTGGAGTGGGACCACTGTTGCTGTACGCCATTCTTTGGGCACATATCCTCTAGTGAGGCTGAGAATGTACAGCAGTTTTACTTGAGGGATTAGTTCTTCTTGGAGTTCATGTAGGACACAACCCGGGATGCCGTCTGGTCCCATGGAAGCAGTGTTTTTTACTTTGGAGAGGGCGGCCTTCACCTGAGCATCAGAGATGTTTGGGAGGCTGCACTCTGCTGGGATAGATACTTGCTCTTTTGGGGGGAGGGGGTGGAGAAGTTTGCACTGAACCTGTCTGCCAGGATATTGGTGATGTCGGTGGGTTCAGTGTATTTTTTGTCGTTTAGAATCAACTCAGAACAAATCTGGGAGTTGCATCCCAGGTTCCTAACATAACTGAAAAAAGCCTTATGATTGTCTTTAGTGTCCTGTGCAATTTTTCTCTCGAAGCTGGCCTTGGAGGATTTTATGAGGGATCGTAATTTTTTGCTTGTACTGATCAGAGATGCCTTCCCTTTTAGGGATTTTGCTCTATCATGTAGTAGCTTCCTCCTTCTGTTGTACAGTTTATTTATGGCTGGGGTCCACCAGACTGGACGCCTGCCTTTGGATGATTGGGTCCTGATTTTGTTTGGGATAGCATGATCCATGCATTCCTGGAGATGTCCGTAGAATGCGTTTATATAGGATTCTGCAGTTTGGGCCATAGTTTCCACTGGCCTTGGGGCCTTGAAGGATTCCACTTCGGTTTTGAGAAGTGTGAAGTTCGCTTTTGAGAAGTGTGAAGTTCGCTTTTGAGAAGTTTTTCACTGTGGTTTTCTGGGCTGGGGGTGGGGTCGGGATGTGGATATCCACTGAAATTAATTTATGGTCTGATCTTACCAATGAGGGATATATTTCTGGCATGGAGCATAGAGTCCCCATGTTGGTAATGATCAGGTCTAGTATGTTTTCTTGTGGGAGTGGTGACTAGTTGTTCCTTAGCATTTGAGTTTATAAATTCCAGGAACCTTTGGGCTAAGGTGCTGGGGCTTGAGTAATGCTCCCAGTCTATGTTTGGGTAGATGAAGTCGCCCAATATAATGGTGTTCGGGGAGATCTTCATGTTCTCCAATGTTTTCAGGAAAGCCGAGTGGGATTCCTGACTTTGAGAGGGTGGTCTGTAGGATGCTATAAACTGAAAAGCAGTCTTGCCCACTGTCAGTTGCACATGGATGGTCTCCGATACTTCGTGCAATGCCACTAACCTGGAGGTGTGGATATCCTTGATAAATATGGAAACTCCCCCTCCTTTTGTGGTTCGGTCCGGGTTTTGGGGCCGAAAAGCATGATATGAGGTATAACCTGGTAGTGCTGGGGTGCTCTCTGGAGCCTTGAACCAGGTTTCTGTCACTGCACAGATATCAATGTTCTCCATACTGAGGAGAGCTTCGAGTGCATGCATCTTGAGGTTAAGACTTCTGGCGTTTAGCAGCATTACCCTTAGTTTCTTGTTCCTTGTGCTGTCTATGGAGGTGTGTTTGACTTTTGAGCCTTGCCTAAAAAAGGCACTATGGGGGTGGCAAGAGCCTTTGCCAATATCCAAAAGCCCAGGGGTGATAGGTGCAAGCTGTCCCTAGCGAAGCAATGTGGCTTGTCGAGCCTGTCATCCCAGGCTGACAGACACTGGATCCCCTTTGAATGACACCAAAATTTTAGCAAATTGTTAAAATCGATCATTTTGTCTTTATACTGTGGCATCATTCTAGGTGAGGATAAGATGCTGCTCAAGGTCAGGGTCATACCGGCCTGGGCTGCATGATCAGAGAGCTCCTCTATGTCTCTTTTCATGTAGTCGAGGGAGGTACGTCTCAGGTCATTCACGCCAGCATGTACAATGACTGAGTCATATTTGTATTTGCTTGGAGTGACCTGAGTGCTTGCGTTATGTGGCGGATCCTAGCGCCCGACAGGCAGCTCACTGTGACCTTCTCTTTATTCAGCCCGGTGAGCGGGACGTCAGTGTGTCTGTCAATAGAGTCACCTATTACAAGAGTATCAGGTGTGTTATTCAGCCTTAAGAGCTGTGACTGCTTGGCACACTGACTTTGTGTGCTATGTGTTGTATATGTTTTGTTTTGGGGTAGTGTTTGCTTGGATGTCTGCTTTGGATGTCTCTGTTGCTTAGGTAGATTTTTATTTAGAGCCTCCTAGTATGTTTTTGTGTTTTTATGTGTTTGGTTCGCTGTTGTGGTGGGACTATGTGATACTGGAATTGTGTTGTGTGAGGTTACCTTCTCCTCCTGACTGGTTACACCAGTTTTGAGATGAGAGAGTTCAGCCTCCAGTTTGGCTATATGGTTGCATTTCTCACATATATTTGAACCTGTTTGGAGGAGGAGAGGGTTGTCCGTGTACATGAGACAGTTGTAACATTGCCTCAAAATTCCCACATTCACCAGCTGGACTGGAGAGGAAACCACTGACTGACCTTTGGACATGCTAGAGTAATACAGGGAACTGAATTAAAACGGACCAATAGGGGACAAGGTAATCGTAGAGAGTATAAGAGTAAGTAGTGCTTATGGTTTATTAGTGCTAACTTGTAAGATTACTTATTTGGACGAGTGAGGGGCCTTACAATGAGAATATGGTGTTTAATTTGAGAGACAGAGCAGTTCTAAGGGAAAAAGTGAAGAGCAGACTTTGTGGATCCAGGAATAGTTTAAACCCAATTAGGCGGCGCTGCCCGATGTTGCGCTATCTTAAGCAAAAACGCGCAAAAGAGGGTTTTAAGAGAGGGAAATCAAGGAGTTTGGAATTGACCCAAAATGGCCAATAAAACTACAGTTTCAAGGCAGTAACCACTCCCACAGGGGCAGGCAGGCTGCTCAATGTTTATCACTGCCACTGATGAACACAGAGACTTCCCTTTAGCCCAAGCAAACTATGGCCTCCAAGAAACTTACAAACAGTTCAGAACAGCAAATCTGTAACTGAACTTTTTTAAATCTCAGAAAAGTGGGAAAAAAGCAAGATTTTTTGTTTTTTTTTGTTTTTTTTTAAAGAAAGCAGAGGTTCTGCCTGCCTGTCTGTCTGTCTGCCTGTCTGTCTGCCTGCCTATCTGCCTGCCTGCCTGCCTGTCTGCCTGCCTGTCTGCCTGCCTGTCTGCCTGCCTGTCTGCCTGCCTGTCTATCTATCTATCTATCTATCTATCTATCTATCTATCTATCTGTCTGTCTGTCTGTCTATCTATCTATCTATCTATCTATCTATCTATCTATCTATCTATCTATCTATCTATCTATCTCAGTTAGCCAGCTAGATGAACTGGTTCAAGGCTCTTTTTATTCATGACCTGGGCCATATGGCAAACGTACATTGTAATAGCAAAGTACAAACATTTATTGATGCAGCACACAGAAGCATTAAGCAGATAGAAAAAAAAACTCATCTCAAACACATATCAGCATAGTTCAGTTTACTTGTAGTACGAAATATTTTTAAATAACATTCACAAATACAAACTAGTTGAACAAGTTAGCCAGACAGCTAATGTTCATCTGAAGGACAGAATGAAGTTAGATGAGTCATGTGATTTTTTTACAGGTTAAAGGCCCAAGCAGATGAGTCATGTGATTTGTAAAAGTTAAAGGCCCAAGCAGATGAGTCATGTGATGTTTACAGGTTAAAGGTCCAAGCCTTACTTACCCAGGAATCCAAGTCAGGTTGGAATGCCATGTCATTAAAAATGGAATGTATCCTTTCACTGTAGAACTTCCTATAGGAATTTAAGGAAATAAAGCTGAACAAGTGTTTCTCTCCACAGGGTACTGCACAGGAAATGAGATCCCCTTTTCCATGCTGGAATGTATTGTCCAAGAGCCTCAGCTGTCTGTCTTTCTCATCAGATGTTATTTAAATATATACTTTTTAAGTCTGAAATTTTTCTTGCAACATAGTAGCTAATTCAACCATGGCTTTTCAAGTTCCCTGTAGCTGCCTAACAGGTATGTAAAGAAAGAGATCAGATGGAATAGGAATTTTTCTCGGAAGATACGGGGTCACATAGGTTCATATATTCAAAGGTAGGTACTAGGCTATCGGCCCAAGGGCCTACGTAAGCCTAGCCAACAAGGTTCCCTGGCTTACGCCACCCAAGAAAGTTATACTATCACACTGGGGTGCGTGCCTTGAATATAACAATCTCACAGCCGTATGTTCAGAGTTATAACCATATCTCTCAACATCTTAGCACAAATCTGGACAAAGACTAAAATAATGTTGGGGGGAAATTGCAAAAAAATAGAGACAGGTTTCAAATATTGCTTTTATAAACTTAGAACGCTGCTAGAGTATTTGGATATGTGTTAGCATGAATTTTCTGAAGGTTATGAAGCCTGAACTTCAAATGTCTACCATTTGGTGACTTCAAAACTCAATGACTTGCTAGAAAACTACCATTTTTATGAGGAACAGACAACAAATATGAGGCAAAAATCTGGAGAGTTGAGAGGAACAGTTGTAACTGGATACTGGATGAGCAGCTTATGTGTAAACGTCCAGTTTTGGACAGAGACCTTTCAATGGGTTCCCTTCTCAGCTGTTTTTGTTATATTGTGGGTAACTCATTTACAGGACGGTTACACAGAGCTTTCATCAGGTTCCATTCTCAGCTGTTTTTGTTATATTATGGGTAAGTCGTTTACAGGACTGTTACAGACAGCGTTCAATGGGTTTCAGTCTCAGCTGTTTCTGTTATATTGTGGGTAACTTGTTTATAGGACTGTTACAGAGAGCTTTCAATGGGTTCCATTCTCAGCTGTTTTTGTTATATTGTGGGTAACTCGTTTACAGGACTTTTACAGGGAGCGTTCAATGGGTTCCATTCTCAGCTGTTTTTGTTATATTCTGGGTAACTTGTTTATAGAACTGTTACAGAGCTTTCAACGGGTGTCCTTCTCAGCTGTTTTTGTTATATTATGGGTAAGCCGTTTACAGGACTGTTACAGAGAGCGTTCAATGGATTTCAATCTCAACTGTTTTTGTTATATTGTGGGTAACTCGTTTACAGGACTGTTACAGACAGCTTTCAATGGGTTTAATTTTCAGCTGTTTTTGTTATATTGTGGGTAACTCATTTAGAGGACTGTTACACAGAGCTTTCATCAGGTTCCATTCTCAGCTGTTTTTGTTATATTATGGGTACGTAGTTTACAGGATTGTTACAAACAGTATTCGATGGGTTTCAATCTCAGTTGTTTCTGTTATATTGTGGATAACTCGTTTATAGGACTGTTAGAGAGAGCTTTCAATGGGTTCCATTCTCAGCTGTTTTTGTTATATTCTGGGTAATTCGTTTACAGGACTGTTACAGAGACCTTTCAATGGGTGTCCTTCTCAGCTGTTTTTGTTATATTATGGGTAAGTCATTTACAGGACTGTTACAGAGAGCTTTCAATAGGTTTAATTCTCAGCTGGTTTTGTTATATTGTGGGTAACTCATTTATAGGACTGTTAGAGCTTTCAATGGGTTTAATTCTCAGCTGGTTTTGTTATATTATGGGTATTTTACAGGACTGTTACAGACAGCTTTCAATGAGTTTCATTCTCAGCTGTTTTTATTATATTGTGGGTAATTGGTTTACAGGACTGTTACAGAGAGCTTTCAATGAGTTTCATTCTCAGCTGTTTTTGTTATACTGTGGGTAGCTGATTTACAGGACTGTTACAGAGAGCTTTCAATGGGTTTCATTTTCAATAGTTTTTGTTATATTGTGGGTAACTTCTTTACAGGACTATTTCAGAAAGCTTTCAATGGGTTTCATTCTCAGCTGTTTTTGTTATATTGTCGGTAACTCATTTACAGGACTGTTACAGAGAGCTTCCAATGGGTTTCATTCTCAGCTGGTTTTGTTATATTGTAGGTAAGCTGTTTACAAGACTGTTACAAAGTGCTTTCAGTGGGTTCCATTCTCAGCTGTTTTTGTTATATTGTGGGTAACTCATTTACAGGATTGTTACAGAGAGCTTTCAATGGGTTTCATTTTCAGTAGTTTTTGTTATATTGTGGGTAACTTCTTTACAGGACTATTTCAGAAAGCTTCCAATGGGTTTCATTCTCAGCTGTTTTTGTTATATTGTCGGTAACTCATTTACAGGACTGTTACAGAGAGCTTCCAATGGGTTTCATTCTCAGCTGTTTTTGTTATATTGTAGGTAAGCTGTTTACAAGACTGTTACAAAGTGCTTTCAGTGGGTTCCATTCTCAGCTGTTTTTGTTATATTGTGGGTAACTCATTTACAGGACTGTTACACAGAGCCTCTCAATAAAAGTCTTTTGGCTTTTCCCGGTTAGGGGTAGCCACAGCGGAATTTTGGTCCCCTCATGATTGGCAGTGAAGTTTTACAGTGCCGAGTTGCCAGCCCGATGCCCAACCTTCAAAGAAGGCACGCCCATTCACGCTCGCACCTACCTGCATTTCTTTAACATCAATCGACCACGGGGAGGACATGCAGAATCCACACAGAAGGCACTCCAGCCGAGAATCGAATGGGAGACCCTCTTGCTGTAAGGCAACAATGCTAACCGCTGCACCACCGCGGCATGGATTTCATTCTCAGCTGTTTATGTTATATTGTGGGTAACTCATTTACAGGACTTTTACAGAGAACTTTCAACAGGTTCCATTCTCAGCTGTTTTTGTTATATTGTGGGTAACTCGTTTACAGGACTTTTACAGAGAGCTTTCAATGGGTTTCATTCTCAGCTGTTTTTGTTATATTGTGGGTAACAAATATACAGGACTGTTACAGAGAGCTTTCAATGGGTTTCATTCTCATCTGGTTTTGTTATATTATGAGTAATTTGTTTACAAGACTGTTACAGGGAGCTTTCAATGGGTTCCATTCTCAGCTGGTTTTGTTATATTATGAGTAAGATGTTTACAAGACTGTTACAGAGAGCTTTCAACAGGTTCTGTTCTCAGGTGTTTATGTTATATTGTGGGTAACTTATTTACAGACCTGTTACAGAGAGCTTTCAATGGGTTTCATTCTCAGCTGTTTTTGTTATACTGTGGGTAACAAATTTACAGGACTGTTACAGAGAGCTTTCAATGGGTTCCATTCTCAGCTGTTTTTGTTATACTGTGGGTAACAAACTTACAGGACTGTTACAGAGAGCTTTCAATGGGTTCCATTCTCAGCTGTTTTTGTTATATTGTGGGTAACTCATTTACAGGACTGTTACAGAGAGCTTTCAATGGGTTTCCTTCTCAGCTGTTTTTGTTATAAGTTCATAGGTTCATAGGTAGGTACTAGGCTATCGGCCCAAGGGCCCATGAAAGCCTAGCCAACAAGGTTCCCTGGCTTACACCACCCAAGAAAGTTATTTTCCTGTGCTCCTGTCGAGCATAGCCACATAAGTGATCCCCGGGGTGTATTTCCTATTTCCCATCCACTCATCAAGATTTTTTTAAAGAAATGTTCTTGTAATTCTTAATAGTTGAAACATATCTATTATGTATTTATTTATACATGCATTTATTTATTTATACTATAATATATTAGGGTTTACTTGAGGTGCATAACATATAGGAAATGTTGAGATTTTATTAGATTTTATTTACACATATTTAATTGTATTTTAATAATGTATTTTATAGTTATGTATTTATATGAATTATAGTGGGTAATATTAGGATAATGAATGTTTTATGTGTGATTATTTGACATTATATGATGCAAATTGTAGGAACAGTCACTGCTCATGAATTATTCATGAACCCTGGATGTTGATTGGTTCAGGAATTAACTTTGTACTATAAATTTACTATCATGTCGGGCATGCTCTATCTTGATAAAGTCTCCAAATGGTTGTAGACGAAACTGCTTGATTTACTGGATGTATCGGATTTATTTTTCTACTTGTTTAATTAAAGTTCTCTTTTTAAGCACTTGTTAGTTGCTCATTTGGAATTTTTATCTTTTCTCATCTCGTTGCAACTGAGGCCGTATTTTTGGATTGTGGTTTGTTTTCTTGAAGAGAGCTAATGAAGAACTTTGCTTGACATAGATGGGTAGCCTGTTCCAGAGTATGGGAAGTCTCTAGGACAGGAATCTATCCCTCCAGCATGTCTGGTTTATTGTGGTGACAAGGTTTAGGTCCCTAGGAGGGATTGGGATTTCTTTAAGTGTAGCATGCCCAACAGCTCTCGGTTTGACATAGCTTTATATGTTAGGCAGAGATCACCTCGGAGTAGGCGATATGCTACGGAGTAAAGCTGGATTTTTTTGAGGCTGTCAGTGTAGGGTATTTACTTGAGGCCAGTAATCCTCTTTGTGACATACTTCTGTGGCCTTTCCAGCTGCTGCAGATGTCTTGTGAGGTACATTCCAAAAGTGGTGTTGTACTCTATAATAGGTCTAATGAGTGTTGAGTAGAGGGGAACAATGACCTCTTTTTTCCTGGATGAGAACCCTTTTATGTTGAGGTGTGCCATGTAGAAGGACTTCCTGACTACCGTGGTGATGTGACTATCAAAGGAGAGACTACTGTCCACCTGGGTCCCAAGGTCTCTTATCATGCATTCGGTGTTAAGTAGATTGCTGCCTATGTGTTAGTACATGGGTACAGAGTTTTTACCAAAGGGAATGACACTGCACTTTTTGGCACTGAGCTTGAGGCCATGGCTCTGACACCAGGCATCTGTCTCAGCAAGGCCCTTCTGTAGGATGTCCACATCATTTGGAGACTTGACTATGGCTCCTAGTTTGCACTCATTTGTGAACATCATTAGCCAGAGGCCTTCTGTGTTAGCCTGTACTTCAGAGAAGTAGACACCAAGCAGGAGAGGTCCCAGGACGGAACCCTGTGGTACTCCATTTGTCACTGCTTTGAGGTCAGATTTGCAGTCTGCAACTTTTACAGTGTGGGTTCTGTCAGTGAACCAGTTGGTAACCCATCTTGTGATGTAGGAATTTATACCTAGTTTAGTGAGTTTAGCTATAATTCCAGAATGGGGGATGGTGTCGAAAGCCTTGGCGAAGTCAAGATAGGCTGTGTGAACCACCTTACCCTCATCTACAGCTTTAATGACTGCCTCAAAGAAGTCAATCAGGTTTAGGAGGCATGATCTGCCTTTCACAAACATGAACTGGGTGGGATCCAGAGTTTGGAGGTTAACAATGTCTTTGTTTATGAGTTCCACGATGATACATTCCATGGCCTTGCAGACCAGGCTCGTCAGGCTAATAGGTTGATAGTTCCCAGGATCAATGGTGGCTCCCCCTTTGTGGAGTGGGTTAACTGTTGCTGTGTGCCATTAAGTGGGCACAAAGCCTGATGCAAGGCTGTTATTGAACATGGTGCTTAAGTGGGGAGCCAGTTCATTCTGAAGTTCATGTAAAACGCAGCCTGGGATATTGTCCGGTCCCATGGATGCTATGTTTTTGGCTTTAGAGAGTGCAGCTTTTACCTGCGTAGTTGTGATTACAGGGACCCTGCATTCTTCCTGTATAGATATGGGCCCTTTAGTGGGTGAGAGGGGGGTAAAGTTAGCACTGAAACTATCTGCCAGGATGTTGGCAATATCAGTTGGTTCTGTAATTTTCTTGCCTTTGTGCTGTAACTCAGAGCAGATCTGGGTGTTGCCATCGAGATTCTTGACATAGCTATAGAATGCTTTGTGGTTGTCCTTGGAATTAGTGGTGATTTTGTTTTCGTAGCTAGCTTTGGAGGATCTTACAAGGGATCTCAGCTTCTTACTGAGGCTGACCAGGGAGTTCCTCCACTCATGGGATTTTACTCTCTTTTGCAACAGTTTCTTCCTTCTGTTGTACAGTTTGTTTATGGCAGGCGACCACCAGATTGGCTTCCTTGTTTTGGAGGATAGCATCTTGGTTCTGTTTGGGATAGCACGATCCATGCACTCGTGTACGTGCTTATAGAGTGCATTTGTGTAGGATTCAGCAGTTGTAACTGTATTGTCCATCTGCATGGGTGTCATGAAGTTCACCACTTCTGTCTTAAGAAGCATGAAGTTGGCTTTGGAGAATTTTTTTACTGTGGTTTCCTTAATGGCGGTGGGGGCGGGATGTGGATATCAAGGGTGATAAGCTTATGGTCGGATCGGACCAACGAGGAGTTGACTTCAGATGTGGAACACCGGTCACTCATGTTGGTAATAAAAAAAAAACAGAAGTAAGGTGGACAAAAAACAAAAGTCTGTGGCTTAAAGCAACACAAATCCAAAGAAAAGATAAATCCACAGACAACCAGGCTGACTCGAACCGTTTATTGAAACAATGTTGAATGTTAGTACTTTCGGGTAAAAAACCCTTCTTCAGACTTACCCAAAAGCACTAACATTCAACGTTGTTTCAATAAACGGTTCGATTCAGCCTGGTGGTCTGTTGATTTATCTTTTCTTTGGACTCATGTTGGTAATGACCAGGTCTATGATATTGTTGCCCCTGGTGGGGGTGTAGATAAGTTGATCCAGGGCACTGGAATTTATTGGATTGAAGTTTTGCCCAGAGTTAGTTGCACTTGGATAACCTCGGATGCATTATGCTGAGTAACTAGCCTGGAGGTGTGGATATCCTTAATGAATATGGACACACCTCCACCTTTGGTGTTTCAGTCCAGGTTACATGGACGAAACGTGTGGTATGAGTTATAGCCTGGTAGTGCAGGGGTGCTCTCTGGAGCCTTGAACCAGGCCTCTGTCACTGCACAGATATCGATGCTCTCCATTTTAAGGAGTGACTCGCGTGAGTGCATTTTGAGATTTAGACTTCTAGCATTGAGTAGCATTACCCACAGTTTTTGCTTGCTTGTTCCTGTTATGGTGGTGAATTTGGTATTTGAACCTTGCCTAAAAAAGGCACTATAGGGGCAGCAAGAGCTTTAGCCAGTATCCAGAATCCCAGGGGCGACAGGTGCAGGCCATCTGTGGCAAAGCATTGTGGTCTGTCGACCATGTCATCCCAAGCAGACAGATACTGGATCCCCTTAGAATGACACCAGAAGCTTAGCCAATTGTTGAAGTCAATAATTTTGTCCTTGTACTACGGTATCATTCTGGGCTATGGCAGAATGCTTCTCAGGGCTAGTATCATATCTGCCTGGGCTACAAGATCGGAGAGCTCTTCCATGTCTCTTTTCATGTAGTCCAGGGAGGTACGTCTCAGGTCATTCACACCAACATGGACAATGACAGAGTCATATCTGTACATGTTGTGGAGTGACCTGAGTGAATGGGTTATGTGGCAGATCCTGGCACCCAACAGGCAGCTGACAGTAACCTTCTCCTTGTTTAGCCTGGTGAGTGGGACATCAGTGTGCCTGACTATAGAGTCACCTATGACTAGTGTGTTGGGTACATTGTTTTGCCTTATTGGCTGTGGTTGAGTGGCACACTGAATCTGTGGGCTATGTGTCATTTGGGTTGTGTTGGGGAATGGAGGTTGCTTGCGTTTCTGCTTTGGAGGTCTCTGTTGCTTAGACAGATTATTATTGAGAGCCTCCACGAATGTTTTTGTGTTACTATGTGTGGATTTTGGTGGTGTAGATTTAGTAAGACTATATGATGAGTGTGGTGTGGTGCAAATATTTACCTTCCCCTCGTGACTGTCAAGTTCAGTCTTGGTTGGAGAGAGCTTTACCTCCAGTTTGGCTAGATAAGTGCATTTATCACAGGCTGTAGTGATGGGTGGTAGGAGTTGAGGGTTGTCTGTGTACATGAGGCAATTTCTATATTGCCTCAAGATGCCCAGATTCATCAGATAGACAGGAGAGAACATTGGGAGCTGACCCTTGGACATGCCTGAATAAAAAACTATTTTCCTCTAGATAAGTGAGGAAAGTGAGTACAAGAGCTGTTTTTCTCTAAGCAAGTGAGAAAAGTAAGTACAAAAACTGTTTTCCTCTAGATAATGAGGAAGATTGAGTGCTATAGTAATTAGTAGCTTATTTAGTGCTTACAAGTTCTGAACAAGTGCTGAGCATGAATAAGAAATTTAAGTGTTAAAACTAAGAATCTGTATCTGCACTAGACGAGTTACAGGACAGAAACAAGTGCAAATGCAGGCTTTCAAATCAGAAAGTTGAGAGAGATGGAAGAGATTGCCTAAACGGCCAATAACTACAATTTGTGGGCCAGAACCACTGCTTATCTGGTAGACAGGTTATCTAGTGCTTACCACTCCCACTGATAAGCTAGAAGGCTTCCCTCCAACACAGAAAGGCTTGGGGGGCTCAGAAGCTTACATACAGTCCTGGATACAGCAAATCTGTATCTGGAACAATAGTTACAGAAAAGGTAGGAAACAGTCTTACAGTATATATATTGTGGGTAACTCGTTTACAGGAGTTTTACAGACAGCTTTCAATGGATTTCATTCTCAGCTGTTTTTGTTATATTGTGGGTAACTCATTTACAGGACTGTTACAGAATGGTTTCAACGGGTTCCATTCTATTTATTTATTTATTTCCAGTTTGATTACCGGGGAAATCCACTAGGCTGAAATGACCCAATTTCAGTGGAGGCCCAGGGAGAAAATCTCCAAGATGCATAATACAGCTAATATACAAGTGATACATAAATATAAACGATAAAAATATACAAAATAATTTACAAATTAACACATTTGGTGTCATGCTATTTAAAAGAGTTAATTGAGAGTGAAGTTGAGGGTTATACCGTTTCATTTGAGGAAACACTCTAATGTATAAAGTTTGGCAACAATGTATGTATGAACATGTGTAAAAAGAGAAGACAGACAAAAGAAATAGTGAATACACTCTACTTACACACATTTAATCAGGGATGCTATGTACAATATTTACAAGGTTGAGTCGTGTCAGAGTAGCTATAGGAGCTGCTGAGATTACAGAGAACCCAGGAACTAGAGAGAGAACACACTGGGAGCAAAAAGCTTAGCATGGATTAGGTAGGGTGAAGGCAGGTACATTTCTGCTTAGAGGGCAGGTGTTCGAAAAGCAGGCTTTTAAAGTTTTCAGAGTTTGGCATTGATCTTAGAGTAGATGGAAGGGAATTCCATTTTTGGCCAAGTGAGTAAGACAGAAGTTGGCCAGCAGGACGTTTAGGTTTGTGGATAGCAATTAGATTCTGATGTTCGGATCTTAGAGTTCTGTTGGGTGTGTAAGGGAGAAGGAGATTAGTTGGAGGAGGACATTTTGTTGGGTGAAATACAAGTCTGTGTGCAGTGGTGAGTTGGAGGTAGTCTAGCTAGTTTGGGAGTTCAAGCCAATTCAGGGATTGTAGGGTAAGGCAATGATGGGTATAATTTTTGGAGTTAGAGGCAAATTTAGAGATTTTGTTCTAGCAGTTTTCTAGTTTGGACATGACAGGACAGACTGGTTAGGAGAGGGGCTCTGTATAATACAGAAGGAATAAGATAAGTCGAGGCCAGAGTTTGCCTAGTAGAGTTGGAGAGAAATAGATTGTTCCTGTACAGCACACCTAGCTTTTGGTGGGTTTTCTTCATATTTTGTTGAATGTGGATATCAAATTTGAGGTGTTCATCAATGGTAATGCCAAGTAGTTTAGCAGAAGGAGCCACTTCTATAGGTGAATATGTATGACTATAGACTTCAAAGTTGTTTTTTGTCATAGGAGAGGGTCTTTGTAGGAGGGAATAGTAGAATCTTTGATTTATTTGCATTTAGAGAGAGGTGGTTTTGGTGCATCCAGTTTTTGGTTGTTGAGAATGCAATTTGGGTTTTATTTAGCAATTCAGAGAGGTTTGAGGCAGAGCAGACTAAGGTTGAATTGTCTGTGTATTGACTGATTTTGGCATCAGGAATAGCAGTGTGAAAGTTATTGATGAAGATATTAAAAAGCATGGGGCCGAGAATAGATCCCTGTGGTACTCCAGTTGGGGTAGGTAGGAAGGAAGAGATGGAGTTCTTCCATTTCACTGCCTGCGATCTATCTGATAAATAACGGGAGAACCAGGATAAAGTGTTAAGTGAGAGATGGAGGTTAGAGAGATGATAGAGAAGGTGCTTCTGGGACACAGTATCAAAGGCTTTAGATAGATCAAGTAAAATGGTAGAAACTAAATGTCCTGAATCTCGGGCTTGATTGACAGTTTCAAGGAAAGAGAGTAGAGTGGTTATTTTTTATTTTATTTATTTATCATTTGTTGACCGGGAAAGTCCGACTAGGTTCCACAGAGCCTGTTTTCAGTGGAGGCCCGGGGAGAAATGATCCAGATGCATGTCTTTGGAATGTGGGAGGAAACCGGAGTACCCAGTGGAAACCCACGCGAACACAGGGAGAACATGCAAACTCCACACAGAAGGCACCCCAGCCGAGAATCGAACCGGAGAACCTCTTGCTGTGAGGTGACAATGTTAACCACTGCACCACTGTGCCGCCCTTATATATTAGTTAGGTTCCCTATCAGAAGCCTGAAACACTATAAGCCTGAAAATCAAAATCCTGAAAACTATAGACTTAAAGTTCAAAATCCTGAAAGACCAAAATCCTGAAACTCAAAATCCTGAAAACACAAATAATGCTAATATGTCACTATAAAGACACTAATATCTACCAACTGACCCTGACCCTAACCCTAACCTAAGGTCCGTCACTATCGCACACCTCACCTGACCCTAACCCTAACTCACTTAAACCGCCTAACCCCAATATTTGTCACTATTGCATACATGCCTAACCTGCACCCTAACCCTAACTCACTTAAACCCTAACCTAACATAAAACCAACCGCACACTTACCTGAACCCAACGCATGACCCAACACCACAGGGCTAACAATAGCAAAGCCACAATGACGTCAGTATGTCCATTTTGTGTTTTCAGGATTTTGAGTTTCAGGATTTTGGTCTTTCAGGATTTTGAACTTTCAGTCTATAGTTTTCAGGATTTTGATTTTCAGGCTTATAGTGTTTCAGGCTTCTGATAGGGAACCATTAGTTATAGTGCAATGGCCTGGGCAGAAGCCATGATGGGTGGGAGTGAAAAGCTTGTTTAGGGTCTGAAAAGTCATAAGTTAGAGGTGGATGCATTTTTCTAAGATTTTGGAGATTTGTGAGTGTAGAGCAATAGGGCAAACGTTTGAGATGCTGTTTTTTTTGCCTCCTTTGTGAAGGTGAAGAATATAGGCTGAGCATCAGAGTTTAGGGACATATGATTCCTTTATGGATCTGTTAATAATGATGCTGATTGGGAGAGCAATGCCATCATCAGCACATTTTAGGAAGGAAGAGGGAATATTGTCGGGAGCGTTAGAGCAAGGTTTAAGTTTGGACAAAAGTTTTTGAATAAAGTTAGTGGAGATGGGTTTGAGCTCAAACAGAGAGGGAGGGTTGCTAAGTGAATTAGAAAGTGGTGAGTGGAAGGAAGTTGGATTATTGTCAAGAAATGTCTCAGTGAGGTTAGAAATAGTTTCTATGAAGAATGAGTTAAATTCAGAGCTTAGTTCAAGGTCAGATTTACTTGGGTCAGGACAGGGGATATTCCTGGAGCCTGGATTAAGAACAGAATTTATTGAATTCCAGAATAGTTTGGAGTTTTTACTGTTATTGGACTGGGGTTTGATGTAGTAGGATTTGTTGTCCTCGGTGATTAGCTTTTTTGCAAGGTTACACAGCTGTTTATACTGGAGGAGTGTAGTGGGCAGCTTAGTGTTTTGGTAGAGTTTCCATATTTTATCTCTTTGGTGCATGATCTTTTTTGTTTCTTTGGATAGTCACGGAACAGTTTTAATTTTTATCCTTTTGTTTCTTGAAGGGGCAAGGGAGTTTAGGGTATCTATGAAGACAGAGTTGAAGTAATCTATAGCACTGTCAAGAGGAAGGGTGTTTAGAATTTGCCAGTTCATCTGTTTGAAAATGTTTGAGAAAGTAGTGGGGTTGAAGTTAGTGAGGGTGCGAGTGTGGATGTACTGATGCTGATGTGGGGAAGAGCTGGTTGAGCGATGTATGAAGGCTGGAAGGTAGTCGCTAATGGTATCAGGAATAGTGCCAGAGTTGGGGTTATTTTGGATGTGAGACTAGGATCCAGTCTAAGGTGGATCCAGGTGGATTTATTTTGTTTGGTCAGGTGATGGGGAAGATTAACTGAGAGAAGTTATAGAGGTTAATTGTTAGGGAGGGAGAGTGGCAACTGATTTTGTTCCAGTCAATATTTACATCTCCTAGGTTGTACATTTCATAGTTAATTCTGGTAGAGGCCCATAGGAGAATTTCTTCGAGTGTAGAGATATTAGTACCAGATGAGATATATAGGGCAATAATACAGATATTTTTGTGTTTATTTAGTTTTAGTAGTCCAGCAGTTAGTTCAGTATTCTGGAAATGGGGAATTGGTATTTGGAGGGGAATTATGGTAAGGAGGTTAGAGTAGACTAAGGCAGTCGCCATCTTTTTGTTTAGTCGGTCATTTCTGAGACTATGAAATCCTGGGGGTGGGATCTCAGAGTCAAAGATGGAGGGTTTGAACCAGGTTTTGGAGATGGCTAAGATGTCAGAGGTTGATTATGGCTTAACCAAGCTTGAAATTGGTGAACTTTGTTGTTAAAACTTTGTGCATTTATAGTGAAAATCTTTAGGGTGTTGTGGTAGGAGGGGGATGATAGATGGTGGGTGTTGGCAATGGAGGGAGTAGGACCAGAGCTAGGATGGATATCACCAGCTTAGACTAGGTTATTAAAAATAATATCCTTTAACCATTCAAGTTTACTAGGTATGACATTTGGTAGTTTTAAGGTTAGAGTAGGTGACAGTGTCTTAACATTAAAGGAGAGCTATTTTTGTTATATTGTGGGTAACTCATTTACAGGACTGTTACAGAGAGCTTTCAATGGGTTTCATTCTCAGCTATTTTTGTTATATTGTGGGTAACTCGTTTACAAGACTGTTACAGACAGCTTTCAATGAGTTTCATTCTCAGCTGTTTTTGTTATATTGTGGGTAACTCATTTACAGGACTGTTACAGAGAGCTTTCAATGGGTTTCATTCTCGGCTGGTTCACAGGTTCATAGGTTGGTACTAGGCTATCAGCCCTAGGGCCTATCCAAGCCTAGCCATAACAATTCCCTGGATATTTCTTCCCTTCTTTATATTGTGGGTAAATCGTTTACAGGACTGTTACAAATCGCTTTCAGTGGGTTTCATTCTCAGCTGTTTTTTGTTATATTGTGGGTAACTCATTTACAGGACTGTTACAACTTGCTTTCAGTGGGTTTCATTCTCAGCTGTTTTTGTTATATTGTGGGTAACTCGTTTACAGGACTGTTACAAATCGCTTTCAGTGGGTTTCATTCTCAGCTGTTTTTGTTATATTGTGGGTAACTCATTTATATCACTGTTACAGAGAGCTTTCAATGGGTTTCCTTCTCAGCTGTTATTATATTGTGGGTAACTCATTTACAGGACTGTCACAGAAAACTTTCAATGGTTTTCATTCTCAGCTGGTTTTGTTATATTGTGGGAAAGTCATTTACAGGACTGTTACAGAGAGCTTTCAATAGATGTTCGTCGTCTCCCATTGCTGCAGTCCTGACAAATGGGTACTCCGCTGCCCACCATCGTCCCGAATACCAAAGGGCTAGAACCGGCGTCGGTCACGGGCGCCTGAGACTGACGTAAGTACTTGTCAGTACAAATGCGCATGACCGACGCCATAACCTCAGTCTTTCTTGCCGCATGGTCCTCAGCAGAAGCAGTTTTTGCAAGTGCCGTTCGGCGTTCTGGAATTGTCGGTTTTCGAGTTTCAGACCGGATACCAAGTTGGCTAAGTACCCTGTTGGGAACATTTTTGTCTTTTTCTTGCCTCAGTATTGCGGATGTCAGAAAAAGTTAATAACTGTATTTCTTGTGAAACAGATTCCTCATAGGGATTACCATTCACTCTGCATTCCTTGTTTAGGGCCTGAGCACGGCGTTGTTGGGTGTCGCTTTTGTGCTACTTTTAACAAGCGTATTAAAGCGTCGGTTGGACTGTGCTAGGCTGGTGTTTGGTAAACGTTGTAATTATAACATGCCGTCGGATTCTCCGACGACTGGTTCTTCTAAGAAGCGCAAAGATAAGTCTTTGCGGTCCAAACGGGATGAGGCGTCCACTCCGGACGTCGGTTCTGTGGAACCACTGACTGCTTCGGTGGCTCATTCTGACAGTTTACCAGTGTGTCTAGGGGAGCCTTTGTTACTGCAGGAAGTGGCTTCTCCTGTGTTAGGCCAGGCTGAGGGTGCTTCTTTGTTGTCAGTGGCTTCCTCCCCTCATAGGGTAGTTAGACCTCCTCCTTCTCAAGGCAAAGGCCATTCTAAATCTAAGTCTCCCTGCTGGTGCTAATCCCCAGGGTCCAGCTCCTAGGAAGCACATGTTAAAGATGGCTGAAGATTTGATTACTTTAATTAGGGTTCCATGCCCCCTGTGAAGAGGCCCAGGATAGACACAGAGTTGGAGGGTCTGGTTCAGTCTTCCAACGAGTCAGATTCCTCTGTGGAAGAGCTTCAGGATTTCCTCCCTATTCTGATTCAGAGGCTGAGGACGCTACTCCCTCTGTCCCTCCAGAAGATTTTTCTTTCTCTGAAACTTTGCATTCCATGAGGGAACATTTCCAGTGGGATGGCCAGGATTATTCTGATTCTCGTAAAGGCTGAGAGAATTCTTGTTTTACCTCAGCACAGGCCTTTGGCTATTCCCCCTGTACTGGATGTTGTTCAGGATGTATTTTCTGAGGCTGCCCTTAACCCAGATTCTCTGCCCCTGCCCCAGTTAAACCAGATAGATACTACAGGGTTCCGGAAGCTCACAAGTACTTGTATAAGAGTCCTAGGGCTGATCCAGAAACTATTTCTCAAGGCCCTAAAGGTGTTAAGGCTTCTGTGGTTAAGAATCCGGTTCCTCTGGACAAGGATGCTAGGGCCCTGGATAGGTGGGGTAAAAAACTGTATACCTCTTCTACTTTGGCTATGAGAGCTTTAAATTGTCAATTTCATATGCTCAGGTATCAGAATTATTTGCTAAGTCAATTGAAATGTAAAGTGGATGCTTTGTCTGAAGGTGTTGACTGTAAGGAGCTTCAGGATTTAGTGCATGCTTCAGACCAGGTTGGTAAGCATTCTTTGCAGTGTGGTTTTGATGCTTTACAAGCTTCTTCCAGGGTGGCTGCTACTAGTTCTGTTGTTCGCAGACATGCCTGGCTTAGAGATCAGTCCTTGTCAGAGCATGTTAAGGCTCGCATTATGGATGCTCCTTTGCAATCTGATGTTCTTGTAGGCCCTCCAGTGGAATCAGTTTTGTAAAAAATGGAGGAAAAAGCAAAGACTATGCAGGTAGTAAAGGACTACATACAGGTTCAGCCCCTAAGTTCAGTAGGAATTGGCCTGCTAGAGGATGGTCTTTTCCCTCTTGGATTTTCATTCTAGGGGCAGGTCGAGGCATGGTAGAGGTAGGGCTTCCTCTCAGGGCCCTGTTACTTCTAGGCCTTTGAATTCTTTTACCCCTTCTGCTGGGGTGGGCAGGGGTCAGTCCTTTTGGAAGCAGTCCCAATGACCTGTGTCTTCAGCTGCGGACTCTGCTTTGCTGGCAGCTCCTCTAGGAGGAAAACTGGGACTTTTCAAAAGGAATTGGCATTTGGTTACCCAAGACAAATGGGTATTGGACATTATAACTCGAGGCTACAAGTTTTATTTTCACACATTCCCTCCTTTCAAAGGTATGCCGGATGTGCCTCATCAGCAAAGAATGGAAGCGCAGGCACAGATTTTTTCTCTGCTCCGGTTGGGAGCAATACAGGCAGTTCCTTCTGTGGACAGAGGCACGGGGTTTTATTCCCGTCTTTTCTTAGTGCCAAAGATGGGAAATACTTGGAGGCCCATTCTGGATTTATCCATTCTAAGCACCTTTCTGGAAATTCCGAAATTCAAGATGTTGACACTGCAGCAGCTGTTGCCTATGCTAGGCAGAGATCACTGGATGGTGACTATGGATCTCAAGGAGGCCTATCTTCACATTCCTATCAGGCCCAGTTGCAGGAAATTCCTGAGGTTTCGGACTGGGAATTTGCATTATCAGTTCTCTGCATTGCCCTTTGGCTTATCTACTGTGCCCAGGGTATTCACAAAAGTCCTGGCTCCAGTAATAGCTTTTCTCCGGCTAAGGGGAATTCAAATTTATCCTTATCTGGACGATTGTTTGATACTGGCTCAGGGCAAGCACGAACTTCTTCGATATCTGCAGTATGTGATGACAGTTTTCAGATGCCTAGGGTATTCTGTGAACGAAATAAAGTCCAGTCTAGTACCCTCACAGGAGATGTGTTTTCTGGGTGTGAGACTGAATACAGCTACTCAGATGGCATCTCTTACCCCAGACAAACAAAGAAATCTTCACCTATACTTCCAACAGCTATCCGTAATGTCCAGGCTGACTGCAAGGACAGTCCTTCAAGCCTTGGGGTTCATGGCATCTTGCATTCTAGTACTTCCCAATGCCAAACTGCATATGAGGAAGCTACAATGGTATCTCAAAAGCGTTTGGACTCAACACAGCCACGATTTGGATACTGTCATTCGGATTCTACCTTGCATTCAGAAAGAATTTGTGTGGTGGGCTCAGGAATGTCACCTAAACAAGGGACTCTCTGTGACCCAACCGGAGGCGAGTCAGATATTAACGACAGACGCCTCGGAGTCAGCCTGGAGAGCTCATTGGATTCAAGACCTTTGGCCCCCGGAGCTGCTTCACTTGCATATCAACATGAAGGAGATGCTGGCAGTTCAATTTGCATTGAAAGCATTCAAGGATCTACTTCGACCGGGACTGGTGTTGATTCGAACAGACAACACAACTGTCATGTGGTACATCAACAAGCAGGGGGGAACTCATTCTTACCCTCTTTGCAGACAAGCAATGCTGTTATGGGAAACTGCTTTGCATCTGCACATCACTCTTCGAGCACAGTTTCTGCCAGGAGCACAAAATTCGTTAGCAGATGTTCTGAGCAGACAGATGGTGGATCCTCACGAGTGGAAGTTGGACCCTCAGGTATTTCGTCAGTTGACCATGGCTTGGGGAACTCCAGACATAGATCTGTTCGCTTCTCCTCTGAATTCCCAACTACCTCTGTTTTGCCCAAGGCTGTTTCATCCGAAAGCCTGGAAAATAGATGCACTATCCTTCAGTTGGAGCAACCTTCACGTGTATGCCTTTCCTCCTCTGCCTCTTCTTCCAAAGGTCCTGTTGAAAGTCAGGAGGGACAAACCTTGCATGATCCTTATAGCGCCGGATTGGCCTCATCAACATTGGTACCCTCTGCTGAGGAACCTAATTCACGGGACACCCTGGCCATTACCACGGATTCCTCACTTATTGTCTCAAGAAAACAATCATTTTCTCAATGTCAGGGTGCAATCCCTACACCTGACAGCCTGGCGCATTCAGTTTTAGAGGATGAGGGCCTTCAGCTCCCTCAACAAGTTTTGGATGTCCTTTTGGAAGCCAGGCGTCCTAGTACTCGAAAGGTTTATGCTGATAAATGGAAGAGATTTTTTCTTTGGAGTTCAGCTAAAGGCCTTGATGTCACGTTGCCTAATTTGAGTTGTACTTTGCAATATTTGACTATGTTACTGGACAAGGGTTTGTCCTTCTCTTCTATAAAAGTGCATGCTGCAGCTATTTCTGCTCACTATGATGGTGATCCTCCTTTATTTTCACATCCTTTGCTTAAACAGTTTCTTAGAGGGGCAAAGAATATAAGACCCCCACGAAGGGCTCCTACTCCTGCCTGGGATCTTAATTTTGTTTTGGAAAAGCTGACTCTGCCTCCTTTTGAACCTGCAGCTACGGCTGAATTGAAGTTATTGTCCTGGAAGACTGTTTTTTTATTGGCTGTTACTTCTGCTAGAAGGGTATCTGAATTACAGGCTCTCATGGCAGTGGAACCTTTTCTGATTTTTCACCAGGACAGAGTTTCCTTGCATTACTAATCCTACTTTTCTGCCTAAGGTAGTTTCTAATGTGGCATTGAACCAATCTATACATTTGCCTACTTTTATGCTAACCCCAAAATGAAGGGGAAAGAGTTTTGCATTCTTTGGATGTGCATAGGCAGTTACGGTATTATTTGTTCAGAACCAATGAGTTCAGGAGATCTCAACAGTTATTTGTTTCGTTTGCTGTGGCTTCAAGTGGGAAAGCTGTCTCAAACAAACTATTTCCAAGTGGATCGGCCATTGTATTGCTTTTGTTACTCTCATCATGGTAAGGAGGTTCCAGTTGGGATCAGGCCTCATTCTACTAGGGCTACGGCCACCTCTACTGCTTTTTGAGAGGGGTAGCTACTAAAGACATTCTAGAGGCAGCTACTTGGAGTTCTGTACATACCTTTACAAAGCATTATCATTTGCCTCTTTATTCTAGGTCTAGGGCTGGGTTTGCCACTGCAGTCTTACAGGGCATGTCTGCAGCTCCTCCTGCTATTTAGTTGGCCAGCCTCCCTTTTTCCGTTGCTCTGGGATTCTACCCATTTGTCAGGACTGCAGCAATGGGAGAGACAGACATAGTACAGTTTTGTACCTACCATAAATGTAGATGTTCGAGGATCTCCATTGCTGCAGTCCTATTTTCCTCCCTCCTTCCTTCCCCCTTTTTCTTTTTAGATTGGGGTTTTTTGGGTGGTGTTTTCTTTTTTTGCATTCTGACGTCTGAGGCAAGAAAGACTGAGGTTATGGCGTCGGTCATGCGCATTTGTACTGACAAGTACTTACGTCAGTCTCAGGCGCCCGTGACCGACGCCGGTTCTAGCCCTTTGGTATTCGGGCCGATGGTGGGCAGCGGAGTACCCATTTGTCAGGACTGCAGCAATGGAGATCCTCGAACATCTACATTTATGGTAGGTACAAAACTGTACTTTTTCATTCTCAGCTGGTTTTGTTATATTGTGGGTAACTCATTTACAGGACTGTTACAGAGAGCTTTCAATGGGTTTCATTCTCAGCTAATTTTTGTTATATTGTGGGTAACTCGTTTACAGGACTGTACCCTGCACCACTACAGGCTGTACTGCAGGCTACTCCTATTTTACTAATAAAACAGATTCTGTTTTGAGAGACACATTCTGCATTCTGTTCTAGAGTATGGATGATTATATGGACGTCCCAATTCTTGCATAATATATTTTGGTACTCACTGTTTTTATATCTGGAGAACTGTAAGCCACAGAGGCCTCTCACAAAGTCAGCATATTCTGATTATGCTCAACCTGAAATACCAAATGAGACTATATATTGCACCATAGATTATAGTGCATGGGTGACCACATGGACCTTTTTAATTTATTCTAGATCTCAATCTGATGTGGAGTGTTTCTTAAATTATAGTGTGTGGGAGATGGGACCCTGTCATTTGTTAAGAACAATGTTGCGATATGGATCTTACCTTAGATTTTGGAGTATGATTGATTATGCGTGTCTGCTTTCATTCGTCTTGACAAACACTGCACTGTACAGAAAAACCTTTAGCTTCCAGAGAATGTGATGGAATGAGGATTTTTAATTTGTGATGGGCCACATTGTGATATGAGGATCTTTCATTTCTAATGGTCCACATTGTGATGTAGGGTATCCTAAATAGTGGTACATGGATAGGTGATCATTCTATCCTCTTTCCTTTTGTCATGGGCTATACTGTAATACTAAATGTACTTTAGGTTCTGGACCATAAAGAATCAGTGGGCCCCAATTCTTTGCAATGGCCATGTTCTGAAATGGACTAAACCATAGGTTCTGATGCATGAGTGAGCATACGAGGCATACATTTTTGTTATTCTGGTGTGGATTTAACACTGGAATTTGATTCACTGCTAATCACATAAGCCCATCTTCTTTGTACCACACTATAGTGGGCTACTTATTTATAGGTGATTGCTAGGCTAATGAATCCCAGTGGACTTTTTACACCTAGCTATGATTCCCAAAGGCGAGGCTTAAACTTTTGTTGGGTTAGCTTATTGTATTGTCTAACCATTTCTGCTTTTTCGCAGGTATTTCTTATATAAGTGTTTCCTATTTTTATGGGATTATTTATGTATCTCACTCATGTTGGGCCTTCAATATCATTTACATTTTTTGTAATCTTTTGACAGGGACCTGTTTGTAGTGGTGAGGTTGCTCCCCATTTTTTGTAACTTTCATATTCAGGTATGACCAATACTCTCATGCTATGGTCCAGTCTTTCTGTAATGTATATATTGGTGCTTATTTTGCAAAATAATTATAGGACTTATACATTTGGCCAAGTTATCTTAACTACTCTTGTTCTTTAACAGGATTCTTTGAGGCAAATGTTCCCTAATAACTTGTTTACAGAGCTTTGATTGTGTTAGTTCTGTAATTTTTATATCCTGGTCAAATCTGTATTTACACACATTACGATTGTTTATAATCCTCATGTACTCAAGGATATTTTCCTGGACCAGTATTCTGGTTCATACTAGTATAATCAGTTATATGCGGGATAGACATAACTGAAGTATTTTATTCTGACTGGACTTAAGAACTATTGCCCTCAGTTGTATAACAACTAGGGTCCCCAAGCCACTTATCATTTTTGGAGTACTAACATATAACTTCATTTTTTGGAGCATGGGCTTTATACCTTCATCCTTATCCGACTCAAAATAATATATATAATATATATTTATATCTTTTGGGATAGCTCATAGGTTTCTTATTTAGTGTTGCTCGGGCTGTATTGTTGATTGATTTTGGTTATCTGAGAACAATTATTTCTCTTAGGCAACTTATTGTCATGGATCTACAGAAATTACTTTCCGGCCTATGTTCGGACAAAGATGATATTCAGGTTTTTGGCATTGGTACTAAGTCTGGGGACCTTGTTGCGGGTCCAATATCTGATCCAGTTGACGGTTGCTTTATCTTGTTCAGTCAGTTGGGCAAGAAAATTAAAACATTGAGGACAAATATTTGGCATCTTAAACTGTTCAGAGCTTACCAAAACCAAAAAATATCCCCCAGGGGGCTCAGGTCTAAGATTCAACCATTGGTTGGAACCCCAGATGATATCTTAATAAGAGATTGGCAGTCAGCACAGCAACAAGCATCTATGTCATTTGTGAACATATTGGCATCTTTCTACGATAGAACAGTTCAGACCAATATTTTGGAAGTTGAAAAAATTTGTAATGATTTAAAAGAATTTGAAGACCATACCAAGTTCAAAGACAGTCTGAGCAAACTATCTAAGGAACTTTTAACTCTTGAGAATAATCTTAAAGCTAAAAAAATTCACAAATTCTCAAGAGACAGGGAGGACTATGATAGAGGAAGACAGTTTGAGTCGCATAAGGGGGTAAGGTTTGCCCAGGGTACCAAGAATCCTACATATGTTCGTAAAAAGAGATCTAGGTCTATATTAAAAAAGGCGGTTTTCATTAACACAACTTCAGGTGAGGAGTCCTCTACTACAGACACGGAATCCATTGGTACTGGGGATTCACCAAACTCCAAGAGGGGACGTACATCAAATCACCCTTTAGGGATAGAAAACACAGGGAAGGCAGAAAACACAAGGGTCAAAAGTTTAGAAGATCTATTCTTGTCAGTAGTGAAATAGATTTACACAGTAATAATGTTCTCAACATTTCCAAATATGTTTTAACACCAGATGAATATGCATTGCTTAATAAAGTTCTTGGATTCATCCCTGGCTTCTTTGTTGATGAGAGTTCTTTAGTATCAGATATTATGGCATTTTGTAGAAAAATTAATCTTAACTTGTTTTTCAGACAACAGGATCAATCAGATCCTTCTCAAAGATCTTCTGAATTCCGATTTCATCGGTCAACTTTTAAACCACCTATGAACAAACATGTAGCCATTTTTCAACAGGCAGTGATCAAAGACTTACATTTTCATTTGGGATCAGAGAACACCATCAAACATAACTTATCGAGAGCCGAACAACTAGCCTTAACACACCTTAGAAATAACACTAATATAGTCATTCTTTCTGCTGATAAGGGTGGTGCGGTTGTAGTCATGGATTCCGATTATTATTGGGAGGAGGGAAATAGACAGTTGTCTAACCCTCATCACTACATGAACATGACTACCGACCCCACACCCAATTTCAAAAGGGAAATAGATGACTTTTTACAGGAGGCTGTGGAGGCTGGTATCATTTCTGACAAGATTAAATTACACCTGATGGTTAAAGACCCTGCAAAACAGTATCTATATTTGCTACCCAAAATCCATAAATCTCTCCATCATCCGCCAGGTAGACCCATTGTATCTGGGATTGGTTCACTTACTGAACCCCTTTCTGCTTTTCTAACTGAAAAACTCAAACCCCTTTTGGCTCTTGTCAGAGCTAGACTCCAAGACACCACAGAATTTTTGCAAATTGTTTCTGATTCACAATTAGAGCCACAATGGCTAATGTGCACTCTTGACGTTAAGTCTCTTTATACCAGTATTCCACACTGGGCTGGATTAGCAGCATTGGATTTTTGGTTAAACAAAGCAAACATTTATTCCCCTGGATTCAATACATTATTGATTTGTATGGCTGAACATGTCCTCACCAAGAATGTTTTCTATTTCAAACAAGATTGTTATTGGCAAATACAGGGCATGGCTATGGGTGCTTCATTTGCACCTATTTATGCTGACCTATACATGGGATATGTAGAGGAACATATCATCTATGATGAGTTACACAACATATATATACCTGAAATTGATATTTGGAGAAGATACTTGGATGACTGTTGGCTGGTTTGGAAAGGTGGTACAGATTATTTACAGGAATTTGTGGAACATCTTAACGGAAATATATGGGGTGTGGAATTTACGGTTGATTACCATCTCAATGAAATACACTTTTTGGATGTTTTTTTACAGCGTCTACCTGATAACACCCTCAAAACTTCTGTATTTCACAAATTTCCAGAATACAATACCTTGCTCCATGCCAACAGTCTACATCCCAAGCATACTATTAATAACATCCCCAAATCCCAGTTTTTGCGGATAAAAAGGATATGTTCCTCTGAACAGGATCTGAAACAACACCATGATGATCTAGCCAACAGGTTTCTTATTAGAGGTTATTCCGGACATACTATTCATTCTGCCATGCAATGGAGTAAAAACCATACCAGGGATACACTATTGGAATACAAAGAACATCATAGACAGACTAACTTTGATACCTGTAGATTTGTCACAACGTATGGCAGAAATACAAAGCACCTTCTGGACATCATAGACAAACATTGGAATGTACTAAAATCTCATTCTGTTTTAGAGGATTATTTGGGGGACAGATGTTCATTCTCTTATAGAAAGGGCAAAACATTAGCATCACATTTCTCCCATTACAAGAAAACAACTTTTAGGGATGACACTCTATCCCAGAGGACACTAACGGGTGAAAAACTGGTTGGAACTTACCCCTGTGGACACTGCAGTTTTTGCAGCTACATATTCAAAACCAAAACATTTACTAGTAAGAATACGGGACATCGATATAATATTGGCTGTTTTGGTAATTGTAGCTCAGATTGGATTGTCTATCTTGCAACATGTACCTGTCAAGCTTTCTATGTTGGGCAGACATCTAGACAATTCAGAATTAGAATATCTGAACACTTGGGGGATATTAGGAATGCCAGGATCACCAATGCCCTATATAGACACTCATTGAATCATCCCACTGCCAAATTTACTTTTACTATCATAGACAACATTACAGGTAATCGTGCTTTCAAAACTGGATGGCACAAAATTCTTAACAATAAAGAAAGAAAATGGATAGTGAAACTAGGAGGTTTGTTTTCCCCTGGACTCAATGATAAAATATAAATACTGGTTTTCTCAGGTTATATGTTTATGCCTGATTTGTTTTATTTATTTAATCATTTCAAAAAAATATTTATTTATTTTTCATACATATGCTATTTGAAGTATGTACAAATATATATATATATATATATATATATATATATATATATATATGTGTATTTTTGTATTAACCTTATATTTTTCTTATGACAGGAAATGATGTCATAATTGCTGAGCTATTTAATGTGGGGCTTTTTCTTCAAAGTGTATTAACTACTGATGAAAGACATGTGCTGAAACCGGTCTAGTATTCAGCTTAATAAAGCTATTAGTATCAGTCCCTTCTGGTGCTTGCATTTTTTCATTTTTGTTCTGTCTAACTTGCTTGCCATGCACCAGCCATACTTGCTAGCTTTTCTCTTTGCTCACAAACATCCTAACCACTAAGCCAAACCACTACTCCCAGCTGGATTCTAATTACCTACCTGTCTACATACACATGCTAAAGTACATCATATCACCCTCAAATACCAAACAAGAAATTTACTGGAAATGTAACATCTGATACTTTAAATTCTGATGCTGTGAATATTAAATTGCCATAATTAAAAATAAATCAAGTTCTGAAACTTGTTGTACTGTAATTTATGCATTTTTGTAGGGGAGGCATAACCCTGGCATGAGAAGAGCAAGCATTTCACCCCCAATTACTGTAGATATTGCTATAATTACCTGCAGTATATGGGTATAACTCAGCTGCATAGATTATATTTGAGAACAGTAAGATGAATTACAGATACCTGTTACAAGTTGGTTATACTTGTCTGCTAACCTTACAGAGTGTGTGTAAAGCAGAAAAACACTAGGAGAACCATAGACAATCAAAGAGTTCACAAACATTAAAAACAACGCTTTCATAAAAAAAAAAAAAAAAAAAAAGCACTAAAGGGACTTGCCTTCAAAGGTAACATACGTCTATAAGGAGAAAAGCTAATGTTTAATTGCTATGCATTGATCAGTTATGTGGTATTCCAAAAGTTGGGGTGTACCATAATGAACTAATTGCAAAATAAATAAATGCAAAATTTAACAAACACCTTAGAAAGCCCAACTGTGAAAAATTAAAGCAAACTGCAACATGTACAGAGTAAGAGCAATGATAACATAACTTGGCAATGACATCATCACACATACAGAGTAAGAGCACTGATAACATAGCTTGGCAATGACGTCATCACACATACAGAGTAAGAGCACTGATAACATAACTTGGCAATGACATCATCATACATACAGAGTAAGAGTACTGATAACATAACTTGGCAATGACATCATCACACATACAGAGTAAGAGTACTGATAACATAACTTGGCAATGACATCATCATACATACAGAATAAGAGCATTGATAACATAACTTGGCAATGACATCATCTATCATTTCCCATGGTTTCCAATAACAGGTAGAAATTCTATACAAATTATTAGAAAAGAACTAACTAAAAGCCAGATATATAATCAACTGCTAACAAACCATTCTTTCCATCATGTTTGGTCTTCCTATGCTATAACTCAAACCTGACTCAAAAACATATTTCATTGAAGCTTTCAAACATTTCAACTCAATTATTCTCATAATCCAACAGTATGATCAAAACTGTAGTAATTCTTCACATATTCATTCTCCTTCTTTACATTTGTTTAACATTTGTCCTGCCTCTAACACCTTCACCCTACTGACACATTCCACCACTGAAGCCAACTCAGGTCCCCCTCCCCCAAGAGCTCTCAAGCAAGCACCACCTCTCACGATCCCTTACACCCTAATCAATGCATGCAGCATCACTAATAAACAAGACTAGATCAATACCTTCTTCTCCCAGCACAACCCAGAAATGATAGCTGTTACTGAACCCTGTCTAAAACAAGACACATGACTTCCAGTACCTATTCCCATCCTATAAATTGGTTTATAATTTTAATCCAAGAAAAACAGCAGGAGGGGAGAACTATTTCTCTTTAAAAACATCACAACCCTGCTACTATGGCCCAAGCCAATAATGTATCAGCCTGTGATCCCAAGTGGATATTACTAAACATTTTCTACACTAACAAGCAAACCCTCATACTTTCTGCAGCCCAACTTTCTCCTACGTCCTCTTTATGTAAAGTCAAAAAACACAATTACAAACGTTCTGCAAGAAGCATCAGAAAAGTATGGCATTGATGGGATTACACCCTTAACTACACTGGACTTAAGTCCTCTGACATCACACAATTCCTAGCCAAGCATGGCTTTTTACAACTTGTCTCAGAACCCAGACAACCAAACTTGCAAAACTCCAGGTGTTCTGTACTACATCTCATTATTACTAAGACACACCCACTTTAATCTCCATAATCTCCATTTTTCTTCCCTCATTCAATGAGGATTTTCTGGTCAACATCTCCATCACAAACCAATCCATTAAACAACCTCCCATTCTTCAATGGTTCAGGGCACAGTCCACCAATGGTAATACGTTATAAACCCACTTTTTAACGTACAGTTGTTCTAACATCCTTGCATATAGTGACTCTGGTACTGCAGCTCAATATCTAACTCAATACCCTTTTCACTTTCAGGATTGATATTTTAGTATTATAATAAGACTGCAAACAAAATCAGAACTGAATGTCCTTCCACTGAACTCAAACAGCTTCTGAAAGTTAGAGATGAGGTATGGAGGACTGGAAACAAAGCCCGTGATAAAAAACATGCCATGGTTCACAGCCCATGATAAAAAACATGCCATGGTTCAAAGCTCATGATAAAAAACATGCCATGGTTCAAAGCCCGTGATAAAAAACATGCAATGGTTCAAAGCCAGTGATAAAAAACATGCCATGGTTCACAGCCCGTGATAAAAAACATGCCATGGTTTACAGCTCATGATAAAAAACATGCCATGGTTCAAAGCCAGTGATGAAAAAAATGCTATGGTTCAAAGACTTCCTCCAAAAACAGGTTCTCCAAAATCAAAATAGGCTCCACAGCCTTAGACAATGAATGCCCACTTCACATAAGTGTAAGCAAGGTTCTGTCCTTGCTTCTCTACTACTCTCCATTTTTATCTGCAAATTATCATGTAACCTCCTTCGTTCACATCTCATCCTATATGCTAATTGCATGGTTATTTACAGATCCAGACCCTACCATACTGACATCAACTACTCCTCTAATCAGACCTAACACTGGCTTATAAATCACAAACTACTTCTTAACCCATTCAAAACCATGTTTTTGGAACTTCCCAGAAACTTTATCATTTCTCAGGTAACATAAACATATCATATCTAAGCAACAAAAAATATTCATACTCTTCTTCAAACATCTTGGCATCTGATTAGACTAAACTCTCAATCTTCCCTTACACTTTGGAAAAAAAAAAATAACTCACTTATCTTCTGGAGCAACAAAATCTCATCTTATCTGAGTCCACAACCAAGGAATACAGTGGGAAAGTGATCCTTTTCCCCCAACTTGAATGCAGCCTGTCAATTACTGCTGTTTCCTCTAAAAAGAACATAGATCCTCTATTTACAAATCACCCTCAACAAAATCTGTCATTTCATTACCAACTCACTCCATCCAGAGCATCACTACCTCACTGTCCACAGCCAACTGGCTCCCCCAAACCAAAGAGCACATCTTCTTCATGGTAGACAATTATTTAAATTACTAGGAGAAAAACATACTCACCTGTCGTTGCTAAACTAATTGAAAAAAACAAAACATACAACCTCAGAAACTATTCGCAATTTACTCCCAACCAATGAACAAAGTCCAACAGTTAGTGGATTAAAGAGCACACCAAAACTAGTAAAAATGATAAAGAATCCAATACCAGCAAAACTGGCCAACTCCAGAAAGGAAGCCACAACTTGTAATTAGCACCAAATCCTTTATTATGTCCAAAATAGACTTTAAGCACAAGAAATTCACTACTGGCTTTTCATCTGATACAAACAATACAGACTTTTACAGAACAAATGAAGTATACAGAAAAGCACCATATTTATAACAATATAAGTTAAATAATTTACTCAACTAAAATTGAATAATAGTATTAAATAATTAGATATCACCCTTAAAGGAAAAGCTATTAGTGTAAACATATGCTGCATGTAAAAAATGGTGTTTACCCTTCATTAACCCATTTTTAACTGTGTAAGATACCTAAATAGAACTTTAGTAAGCCTTGTGATAAAACTTTATTACAAATATTTTAATAAACACAAAACACAAAAAAATATATAAAAATGTGTGTATAAAATATGTAAAATATTTAAGGTATCTAGAAAAAAGATGCACACTGACTTTTAAATAATAAAACTTTAAAACTTTAAAATAAACAGATTACAACGTTAATAAATGAGATTGAATTACAATTTAAGAACTTTTTAATTCAAAATTGGTATTATAGAAGTATTATCATTGATGCCAGGCATATGTGTGACATCTGATCTTATAATCCAACCTTGTTCCTTAGCCTCTAAAATGTCCTTCCAGGGTCCCCCCAGGGCTCAGCAAAACTTTTTCTAAGATGGAACATAGGAAACACTTAAAATCCTTTGTATTGAAAATAGGGTCTATATTAGATAAACGAAAGTTTATCTAATCGAACGCTCAGATGAGCGAAAATCCAAGAACTTGAAACTGGAATTGTGGGGGGCTGCGCCCCCACACCCCCTGCTAGATATATAATCCAACTCCGAGATCACACTACAGTGAGGAAAGGACAAATATTTCCATCTTCACTGTACCGCAATCTCACAATTGCAGTTTCAAGTTCCACAATTTTCCATCATGTGAGCGTTCGATTAGATAAACTTTCGTTTATCTAATACAGACCCGAATAGAATGCCTATAAAGTGCATTATTTTCATTTTGTTTGGAAATATCATAGTAGTGTTCCTAGATGTGTTTCCTTAAATGCCTTTTGGTTCTGCCCACATAAAATGCTGGACAGGTAGAACAAACCGCCAAATAAACAATCCCCTTACTAAAACAGTTACCATCCAGGGTGCATATGCTAGAATTGAGATTGTTATGCAGGAAAATGCATTTTATATCACAAATATATTTATTGTTTGCATCTATCACACTTTGCAGCTCATTTTGAACTCTTAGAAGTAATGTTGAATTTATTAGTTTCTACAAATTCTTAATATCGCTAGCCCTTTTAAAAAGAAACAGTTTTTTGACCAACAATATATCTGATTTTGTTGTTACTTACAAGGATGTTCCAATAATTACTGACTTTATGTTTAATAATATTAGAGATAGTATTGTACTGTAACACAAGGGCTCTGGGGGGTTCAGTGTTGTCCCTTTTAATTACAATAATCTCAGGATTTAAATCTAGATTTAAATCTAGATGGCTCATCTCCCTGTATTAAAATGTTGATATATCTGTCTTCAAACATTTCCTCATGTTCTTTCAAACCTATTCCTATCACAGGGACATATTTTGTACTCCAACCCCTGAAAATCTCATTGCTTAATGAGTGGACTAAATTATATGGATACCTCCTTTCAGTGAACACAGACTCCAGTTTATACTATATGGAACATATGTCTATCAGAAATCATAGGGGCTAACCTAACAAACTGTCTCTTAACCAAACATATTTTCCTGGGAAAAGAGGTGAGCACTAGTGAAATGAAGGTAACTGTTTGAGAAAGTAGGTTTTCTGAAAATATTAGAACAGAAACCTTCAAGTCCCTTGAAAATAGTGATGTCTAAATAGTTTGTATGATTAGAAGTATTGTTTTATGTAAAGTTTATGAAAGTAGTAGTTTGATTAAGATACCTGATTTGGAATGGTATCTATTTCACCAGACCATAATATAAAGATATCATCTAGGTACCTTTAAAGTTTAATATTGTTATACTATTGTGATGGAAATATGAATTGTTGCTCCCAAGTGACCATAACAAAGTTGTCAAAAATGGGCACACAAATTGCGCCCACTGCCACACCTTTGACTTGTTTACAGATCTCACCTTCAAACCATATAAAGTCATTTTTCAGAACTATTTCCATAAACGCCACTAACATTGATATTTGTCTGTTTACCAGAAAATCAAAACTGACCAAGGCTAAAAGTACTCCTAATGTCAATAAGGCTGTCAGTAGTACACATACTGCATCCATCATGCACAATTCAAAGCAGACATATAGGCCCACATAAGCTGAGACACTTAAATGTAACATTCCTAAACCCCAAAGACCTCCTAGACAAAGTACACATAACAGATACCCTCAGCAGCCCCAAATGCACTCTTTCAAAACAACACCCACAACAAAACATATAGCCACATCTCATGGAACTTCTACTTCTAAGCCCATAAGGCAAGCCACCACACAATTCAACATTCTGGTCATTAGAAACTCCATTTGAGACACACTGATGTCATGCAGGCAAAGTAAGGAGAAAGTCACAGTCAGTTGCTTATCAGGGGCTAATATCTGCCACATTATGCACACAATCAGGTCATTGAACCACAAATACCAGTATGTCTCAGTCATAGTTTATGACCTGAGATGTATGTCCCCTGACTACAGGAAGAGAGACATCTTTGGTCTCTCAGGATATGTGTCCCAGGTATTGAGCAGCATTTTGTCCCAAGGATGATGCTATAATATTAACAAAATATCAACTGACTTTAATAACTGGCTAAATTTCTGGTGTCATTCCAAGGGGGTGTAATATTTGTCAGCATGGAAGCAGATGCTCAACAGACCATGCTGCTTTGCCAGAGAGGGTCTGCACCTCTCCTCTCTAGGCTTTCCAATATTAGCTAAAACAGTGTCTTCCTCCATAGTGCCTTTTTTAGGCAATGTCAAACTGAAAGTACTTCCAACATAGCAAATCAAAACCAAGAACATCTAAAGGTATTACTGCTCAATGCCAGGAGTCTAAACAAAAAACTCCACTCTGTAGAAGCTCTCTTCACCCTAGAGAATGCTGACATCTGTGCAGTCACTGAGACATGGTTTAAGGCCACAAAGAGCACACGGATGGTGCAAGGTTATAATGCCTTCCACATATTTAGACCAGTTACTATACAGACAGGAGCTAAACATGGTGGTATCTCAATTTACATCAAAAATACATATACCTCAAAGCTGGTCAAATAGGACAATGCACTTGAGCTTCTCCATGTTCAAATCACCATGCACAAATCCAATACCACTTACTTACATGCTATAGGTCCCCGTTATGACCCAGGAAACTCACACCATGTATTTAAACTTATTGGAAACACTCATCATCTAACCCAATACTATGTTCATGGACAACTTTAATTACCCCACTATTAACTGGGAATTCTATATGACATCAAATGTACAGGCACAGAGAATCCTGGATTTTATAAACATAAACTCCCTGGACTAGACTGCCAATACACCAGCCAGGGGTGCATCCATGTCTGATCTAGTCCGCACTAATATGGGAGAGTGCTGAACATCCCCTACTGTAATGCCTTTCCTGGTAAGGTCAGATTACTCTCCTTTGAAGTAAAAATAAAACCTGGACCCCCAGTTAACCCTGGAATATTCAGGAACTGCTTTAAGGTTAATCTGGCAAAATGTCAATCCCCTATAAACCCTGGGAACACCACTGCCTACGCAGAACAGCAAACCTATACAAGCACGTTAATAGCTCCACAGAGGCAGTTGTACCCTCCAGGAAGAAGTATAGAATTAACTCAAAAAAGAAGCCAACCTAGTGGAATCACAAGCCCACATAAACCCTAAGAACACTGCTGCCTATGCAAAACGTTCGCAGAAAACCTATACAAGCATGTCAATAGCTGCACAGAGGCAACTGTACCCACCAGGAAGACATACAGAACTAACTCAGAAAACAAGCCATCCTGGTAGAATCACAAAATCAATATGCTGTACAACAGAAGAAAGACAATCAAAGCAAAAATTAAAAGGTGTATCACCCAGCAGGATATAAGCACTCTCAAACTACACAAACAACTCAGTGGACAAATACAGTCTATCAAAGCCAAATCTGAAGTAAATTTGTCCTCACAGACCATGGACAACCACAAAGCATTCTTTAGCTATATCAACAACCTCAAAGGCAATACACAATTGTGTGCACAGCTCATTTTAAATGGATATAAAAAGTAAACAGCAATACCACTGGCACACAAATGAGCTTGAGCAAAAGAACGAAAAAAGTCTGCATAAAATCAATAAAACATCAGCTCAAGTTCAAACCAGGCACAATACTGACTTACAAGTTCACTCGCTGGATCGCTGGTAAGCTGTGCTAGTGTGTAAAAGAAACAGCCAAAGCTATAAATCCAAAGTGAAGTTCCACATTAAATAGGATGTTTAAAGTCTATGCAGACCAAAAAACAGTTTATAGATGTAAAATGCTGACAGTCTCTTCAAGCAAACTGGAAACAGACTTGGAAGTTAGAAACTTTCAATAATTCCAAAACCTTTATTCAAGTATAAAAGGGGTAAGCGCCAAGCGGCTTTTTCAAACCATCAAAATCATTGCATTGAACTGACACACCTTATATACAAAGCTCTTAATTAGTGGGTGTTCCTTACAGAGTCAAACATTTAAAGGTGTATGCCCCATAAAATCAAAACAACATTAACTAAGAATACAAATGAATATTTGCACATAAGTATATAAAAAAGTTATATATAATAAAACATATATATATATATATATATATATATATATATATATATATATATATAAAAAGACTTACACAACATGGCAACATACAACTGAGCAATAATTAAATAAGATGAAAAAATAAATATAATTATTATTCTGAAGAGGTTAGGTACAAACCCTTATGTCATCCAGTGGATCACCAACTGGCTCACAGACAGGACCCAAGAAGTTAGAATTAGGGAGCCCATCTCTACAAAGAGGCCAGCCATAAGTGAAGTTCATCAGGGATTGGTCCTGGAACCAGTCCTTTTTGGTATTTACTTTGCTGTGGTCAAGGCCAACGTCAATGAGTTCTGGCTGACTAAACTTGCAAATGATTGTAAGTTAGGAGCTGTCATTGAATCCCACACTGAGGGCTGACACAGACAAATAACTAGTGTCAGAGCCAAGGATTAAAACTAAATGCCAAGAAATGCATAATAGTATCCTTCAGGAACTATCCACCCCTGGTAACTATCATACTGACAACGCACCCCCTTAGAGTTGACCCAGTAGTCATGGAGTTAGGGACACACAGACAGTAATCTAGCTTTTTACCATCATGTGTCTACAGTACTGAGGAAATCATTCTATGTTACACAACTTATAAACAAAGGTATGGCATCTAGGTCAAAAGAAATCACTGTTTCACTGCATTCAGTATTCATCATCTGTATCACTAAGTACAATGCCCTTTGGTATGTACCTAACCATGCATATTCAACAATGGTTCACAGAGGTTCCTCACTAAAAAAATACTGTGCATAAGTAAATAGTCCTGTGTAGGCTGCCTCAAGGCCTTATCACTGTATTCTGTCTCCAAAAGCCTGTTGAGGGGAGATCTATGCCTGGCATACAGGGCATTGTCAGAGTCTACTGTGATGGACTTCATACATATCCACAAAACAAAAGCGTTAACCTTGCCTGTGACATAAATAGGATCTGCTGGAGAGACAGGTATATGTCCCAGAGACTACCCTATCTCTGGAACAGGCTCCCTACCCATGTGAAGCAGAGTTCCTCCCTAACCCAATTCAAGTGTAACTTGGACAATTGGATGTGAAACAGGGAATTTATCCCTTTTTTGGTACCCATATCTCTAAAGGACACAAGCAGCCTGTAAATAGTTCATCTCCCAGGCCCTTCCTTGTAAATGTTTCATCTACCAAGCCCCTGCTTACACTTATCAAGGGTATCAGAACTTGTCAGAAATTTGGGATGCATGGCTAGGCTTAAAAAGCCCTTGTGGTCGTTAGTCTAATAAATACCTATGCAAAAACATTATGACTGCATTTAGGTACTGTGTATACAGTTTTGAAAGATGCTAAACATTTTCTTTCTGGTTTGTATGCCTGGCATAATGGTTTTCATGATAAAGGCAAAGCTTTTTTTATTTCGTTAGATGCAAACTCTTTATTCACTCTAATACCGAATGATGTTGGGGTGGAGAGTGCCAGGTAATTTTTATCACAAAATACTACTTTTACTAATGAGAAGATTCATTTGATTTGTTTACTTCTTGATTTAATTTTGGGGAATAATTTGTTTTTATTTGACAGCTTTTATTTATGGAAGATTGGCATTGATTTGGGTACTTTGTGTGCCAACAACTATGCCAATATGGTTTTGGCATATTGGGAGTTGAATGAAGAACTGACTGGTAATTCTTTCTTTGACTGCATCAAATATTGTGGATTATTTTTTTTGTTTGGACAGGTTCCAGTCAGGGCTTCCACAATGTTATTGACTATTTGCATAGTACAGCCCTCATTTCTAAAATTCACATTTAAATACTGTAAAACCTCTATTGAGCTTTTGGATGTACTTGTTACTAAAGATACAGAAAACAAAGTTAGAACTACTATTTATAGGATATCTTGTAAAAAGAATGCTACTTTGCACAGATCTAGTATGCATCATCGACATGCCCACATGAATGATTTGAAATGGCAATTTGTTAGAGCAACTAGACTAAATAAATAATGATGGTTGTGTCCTCTGTGAAGTATTTAGAGGTACACAAAGGGATTTTTAGCTAGAGGTTATTCACAGATAAAAGTTATAACAATATTGCTGAGGTTTATTCCCATAGGGGTACTACTGCTAAGCTGTTTCTGTGATTCAGGAGTTAGGGCGAACGATATGAATGGCACCCTGGAATTAGATTATACTAATCCCAAGGGTTGTTTTAACATGTTCAAGTGATGTCAACTTAGTATGTGAAGTTGTGAAAAGGAATTGGTCAATTTTAATGGTTGATTAGGGATTTAAGAAAGTCCTACGTGAACTACCTAGGTTTTCCTTTAAAAATACTAAGTCTATCAAATGCCAACTTTATTATGGATATAAGAGAGATGAAAGAAGATGTCCAGAATGTGTTGGTAGTTTCCCCTCTAACTCTTGTAGTGCATGCAAATATATTATACCTACCTCCAAGTTTATACATCATGATTCTGGTGGATCCTTTAAATCTGATCTTCGTGCCAACTGCAGAAGCTTGAATTTAGTGAATTTAGCTCAGTGTTGGGAATGTTCATGTTTTTATGTAGGTAAGACCAGTTATTCACTGAAAGAATGTATTCTTGAACATGTGAATGGCACTAGAAGGATGAAGCCATTCAATGCCTTAGCTAGACATACAAACCCTTTTGGTAAAGCACATTTTTTTTTAGATTTTTTGTTTGACAATTGCTTAATTTTGAGTCGAGTGATAATTTTATTTATTTATTTATTTATTTATTTATTTTTATTTAACATTTGTTTACTGGGAAAGTCTGACTTGGAACAAAGCCAATTTTCAGAGGAGGCCCAGGGAGAAATGGTCCAGAAATATGTCTTTGTAACTAAGTTACTATGTTACTATGTAACTATGTTACTGAGTATGTGGAAATGAGATGTATATTAGAGTTTCACGCCGACAGAGGCTCAGGATTAAATGATACTGTTTTTTTAAAACCGGTACTTAAATGACATGCCATAACTTGTTAATTTAATTTATTTGTATATTTAAATGTTTTAGTTACAAATGTTTTAATGATCTGATGAAGTGCCTTCTTGCTTGAAACATTTGACCACTGTTTCATTAAAGTTTTATAATTTTTATTTCACTGTTTTAGTTGGTCTTTTCTTATTATGTGCCTATTGAAAAGAGTAGAGGTTCTTTATTTAAAAAAATTATGCACATTACTATTTGCAAATGTACATATTTACAAATTTATACAATATACAAATGTCCTTTCCTTTCCATTACTGTCATACAACCTTAGATAGCTTACTATCCATTATTATGTTCAATCTTATTTGAACTCCACTCCTTTTTCCACAACCAACATTTTTTCTTAAAATTACTGTTAGTTTCCAATTACCATTAAACATGATTTTATTTAGCCTTTCATTCCAAATGGTCCACACAACATAAAATTATATTTTATCTATTTTACTAATGTATTCTTTATTTTTATCTCTAAAATATCACAATCATATCGAAATGTATTTCATTTACCTCTTTTATATTTTCAAAATATTTCTTTACACAATTTTCCAACTCTTATACATTGTAGGAAAACATGTTCTGTAATTTCTTCTTTACCACAATATATACAAACTCTTTCATTGATTTTTATATGGCATATTTCCCATTACTGGTAATTTATTAATCACTAATCTCAATAAAAAATCTCGACATTCTATTTGTTCATTGCTTTTCGTACTCTTATAGCTTTTACTTTTTCATTGGCTAGCTCAGCCCAAGGATTAACATAATAATATTGTATCATAATATTTTTACAACACACTTTCCTCTCATTTTTGATTTCATCAGTTTTTAATTTCCATTCTCTTCTAAATTATTTTCATAAAAACCCTATAAGTTGCATTGTTCAATACTACAGGTCTCAGATTTTCAATTTTATTTTTATATTCCCTTTCCATACAAATTAAGTATACCACTGTATAAATTTTTATACATAAAACCTTAATTTAACCACTCATTCATAACTTTTAAGTATTTTTTTTGCAATCCATACTTTTTTAATAAAACTGGTATCCTATGCCATCTGATCCTGAAACTGATGGTAAATTTACATGGTGGCGTATCTTATTCATATAGACATCTCATTTTCCAATTCCTTATTTTCTTGTTTTCTCTCAATTTTTTAACAAGCCATTCTCTCCCCCTCTCTCTCTCTCTTTCTTTCTTGCACTTTTTCTTATCTTGAAACATTTTCTTTACATAATTTATTACAATATTCATAATTTGTTCCTGAGATCTTCTTACTTCTCCTCTAACATCGTTCATTTCTCTCATTATACTGGTATTCTCTTTTTGTTATGTAAGTTGATAGCTCTTCTTTTTACCTTGTAAAAGATTGCTTTGCTTAAATAATAATTCTTTGATTTTTCTCTTGATTTTTTCATGAATTCTCCATTCTATCATATTAAATTCCCTGTCGTTCTTTTACAAATCTTTTAAAGTATCCATAGACATTGTTTTATAATTTATTTTCTACGCTTTCCTTACATCTGAATGACATTCTAAAAAACATTTCTTACATTTTTCTTTCAAAGCTAGCCACGACTCAGACCAGCTTTTATAACACAGTTTAGTGGAAATGTGATCTTTATATAAACACAATTATTTTCTTCCATTTTCATTCCATAATTTCTCGTTTATTTCTCAATTATTCTTTCTATTCCTTTTCCCAATCTAATATAGTACTTATTTTCTTGTATTTCTAAATAAATGGCTGAATGATCTGAAAAGCCTGTTACAAGTGTCTCTTCCTTATTTATATTTAAACCTTGTGATATAATAAAATAATTTATTTCCAAATCTTTAGAGTGCCACATTTTATAACTTCAAAATGTTTCTTCACGTCATTTCCTTGATGCTTCTTTTTTTGCCTCTCAAATCACAATTAAAATCTCCTGTTAGTATTACATTCATATTAATTACTGCACAATCCAGAGTTTTACGAAATAAATGTTCCATTTCTTTACTTGTACAGTAGGCATTAAATACTATAATTCTATATACCCGATTGCGCCATCTATCTACAACAGTTAATCTTCCCATCATTGCCAATATTTTTATTGACTTTATACAATACATAACTATGCCTGAAAAGAGTTCCTTTCCTAATTTCCAGATTGTATCTCCTCCTGACAGCTTCTTTGTCTATAATCTCCCTTCTTGTGTCAAAATCTTATATTTTCCAATATTATTACGTTAACATCACACTTACTAAACCAATTCAGGATGCCTATTCATCTACTTATATTTCTGACACTATATGCATTTACTGAAAGAACTTGTTGTAGCTCACCAGAAATTATATAAATTTAAGAAATTGTATCATTGCGTTATCCATTTCCTTTCTTTTTCTTTTTTATACTTATTTACTTATCCCGTTACACTTTCTTTTTCTCCTTACTCTGTTACATTTAGAACATGTCAATTCACACTGTTTTGCATCATGACTTCTTTCCCCACAAATATAACTTTTCCTCTTATCACACTTACTTATCAAATAATCATCTTTTCCACAGAAAAAAATAAATGTTTTTGATTGTCTACAATATTTTACAACACCTCTCTTACCTTCTACATTTATCACACTAGGAATATGAACATTTTGTACCTTTTTCCATTTTCAATGAACTGCTAATTGGAACTCCTATATGACACCAGACGTACAGGCACAAAGATTCCTGGATTTTATACACACAAACTCTCTGGACCATATTGTCAATACACTAACCAGGGCTGTGACCATGCTGGCTCTCATCCTGACTAATATGGCAGAGGGCTGCACATTCCTAGTGCAATGTCTTTTCGGTATGGTCAGACAACAAAATTGTCTCCTGAAGTAAAAATAAAACCTTGACCCCCATCTAAACTGGAATATTCAGGAATCTCTAAGGCTAACTTCCTCCTATTAAGTGATAACCTGGCAAAACTGCAAGCCCCTATAAACTGTGAGAACACTGCTGCCTATACAGAGCTGTTCAAAGAAACCCTATACAAGCACGTTAATGGCTGCATAGAGGCAGTTGTACCCATCAGGAAGTGCAGAACTAACTTAAAAAAAAACAAGCTGCCCTGGTTGAATCACAAAATCAATAGGCTGTATAACAGAAGGAAGAAAATCATGGCAAAAATTAAGAGGTGCAGCATCTGGCAGGTTAAAAGCACTATCATCAAACTAAACCAACCACTCATAGGACAAATAAAGTCTACCAAAGACAACTTTGAAGTAAATTTGGGCTCCCAGGCCAAAGACAACCACCAGGCATTCTTTAGCTATGTCTGCAACCTCAAAGGCAATACACAATTGTGTGCAGAGCTCAGAGCTCATTGTAAACGGAGCAACCTATGCTGAGCCAGAAAATATAGCAAACTTATTGGCTGATAATTTCAGCTCCAACTTTATCCCTCTTTCCCCTCTCAACCTTCCCTCAGGAAATATCTAATATAACTCCCCCGATATCACTAGGGAACAGGCCCTTAACTATCTCTTTAATGCCAAAAACACTGCATCCAGTCAATATCCAAGGATACCTTTGAAATAACATAAACATAAGCTATCAGGCCCTCTGGAATTGCTATTTAACTGTCACCTCCAAACAGGCTTTGTACCTCATGAATGGAGAACAGAACAGTCATCCTTTAAATTTCTAGTCTCCCACCAGGACACAAGTGCTCTTCAGAAATTACATGCTGCTTGCCGAGCACACTCAAGCAAATCTGCAGTCTGCGGCTACCACTCCACCCATACAGTATAAGAAGAAATCAGTATTGCAAACTAAACAAGGATATACATTTTGAGCCTCAAGAGCAGGAGCACACTCAAGCAAATCTGCAGTCTGCGGCTACCACTCCACCCATACAGTATAAGAAGGAATCAGTACTGTAAACTAAACAAGGATATACATTTTGAGCCTCAAGAGCAGGAGCACACTCAAGCAAATATGCAGTCTGCGGCTACCACTCCACCCATACAGTATAAGAAGAAATCAGTATTGCAAACTAAACAAGGATATACATTTTGAGCCTCAAGAGCAGGAGCACACTCAAGCAAATCTGCAGTCTGCGGCTACCACTCCACCCATACAGTATAAGAAGGAATCAGTACTGTAAACTAAACAAGGATATACATTTTGAGCCTCAAGAGCAGGAGCACACTCAAGCAAATCTGCAGTCTGCGGCTACCACTCCACCCATACAGTATAAGAAGAAATCAGTACTGCAAACTAAACAAGAATATACATTTTGAGCCTCAAGAGCAGGAGCACACTGAAGCAAATCTGCAGTCTGCGGCTACCACTCCACCCATACAGTATAAGAAGGAAGCAGTACTGCAAACTAAACAAGAATATACATTTTGAGCCTCAAGAGCAGGAGCACACTCAAGCAAATATGCAGTCTGCAGCTACCACTCCACCCATACAGTATAAGAAGAAATCAGTACTGCAAACTAAACAAGAATATACATTTTGAGCCTCAAGAGCAGGAGCACACTCAAGCAAATCTGCAGTCTGCGGCTACCACTCCACCCATACAGTATAAGAAGGAATCAGTACTGCAAACTAAACAAGGATATACATTTTGAGCCTCAAGAGCAGGGTCAGTCCACCCAGGCATTCTACTTGTATGTTTTATGAGAGTGAAGCTATTACATTAGCAGTATTTCTTAGTAGTTCTCAGCGTGCTAATAAAACTGACTGCTGTAGCCTTGTGCCCCCCCACTAGTACAGTAATCCTAACTGTCCAATAGACAGTATACATTTAATTCACATCCCTGTGACTAAATTAACCATCAAGCAGCCCTCTCAGTGCTTTCTGCCTTAGTTTGTATCACTTGGAGGCCCACCTGTTTATTTGCATCTCTATATATTCCCCTTCATTGCTAATGTATCTCCCTACTCTAATCTGTGCACAACCTGGTTACTAATGAGAAAGTCAATGTGAAGACACACTCCCAACCTTAATAAACTTTGCTGTCTCTTCTCTCCTTCACTTTACAGGTAGTTTGAATTATTACTTACCCCCTCTGAGGCCTTCACTGGTTTCCACTGATTGCCTCTCTGGTTTCTTTGAATTCTACCTGGTTTACACCCCTTGTGCTATCTCCCTCCCCCAATACAAAGTCTATATTAGAATCCTGCTGAGCATGGTGCCATCTTTAAATTTCTAGTCTCCCACCAAGACACAAGTGCTCTTCAGCAATTACATTCTGCTTGCCAGTAAGCCATTAGACCTCAGGAATTTGTTTAAAGTGTTCAGATTTGTAAAGTAATACTTACTTTTTTCTCTTGTCTTGGTTGGCTCTGCCCCGCTCCATTTGCCCTCACTAACACTCGGGCTCTCTCCGCTCCCCTGCCCTGCCCCCTATTCCCTCCCACCCCCATTACCTCTACATTTATAGTAATCACAGCCACACCCACAGCTCACCCTCACATCACCTCCAGCAATCACAGCTCCTCAAGTCATATCACATTATATCACACCAACTTGCTCCACACAAACTACTCCCAATCACTCTCATTCCCACTAGGCATTTTTTACATCACCCACACTACTTTTCCATCCACATATAGTGCAACCCTATAATTCCTATTCAGACCCCCACCTAGAAACAACTTAAACTTTATAACCATGACTATCACACAACTAAGTCTAGTCTGTCTTCTCATAATTCTTTACAACACCACAAGTTATCACTCTAGCAATATCCCTAAACTTAGTAGCACAACACTACATTATGCACTCTCGTATACAGACACCACACATTATAATGATATCTGCCCACATTTATTCAAGAACTACATAGCGGACCAATTCAGAACTAAACACATATGCTCTCATTCCTACTCCAAAAAAACACAATACTTTCTCACACTCCTCACCAAACTCCAACATCTGTATAACCATTTTAACACCAGGCTCACCATAAGTGGGGATATCCACCCCAACCCATGCCCAAATCCATCCTGTCCAACACAAACTGCTCCAACACAAATGTCAGAACATAACACCCCCACTTTCTTCATCCCAGGGCAAATCAACAACAGCAGCAAAACCAACCATCTTTTAATGCTAAATATTAATATTAGAAGTATCAAAAATAAAATACCTGAACTCCAGGCCACAATAGCACACTACTCCCCAGACATAGTTGCTTTAACAGAAACCTGGCTAAATAAAAACATAGCTAACTCAGATGTTCTACCTACTGGCTACAATATCATTAGATAAGACAGATCACTTTGTAAAGGGGGTGGAACTGCCTTACTGTACAAGTCCAACTTAACCGTCTGTCAATTACCAAACTCCTACCCCTCCCCCAATAATTGGGACATACTTATCTCACAACTTCAACTTCACCCTAAAAAGTTCATCACCACAATTGTGATCTATATTATCTCACAACTTCAACTTCACCCTAAAAAGTTCATCACCACAATTGTGATCTATATTCCATCTGGTAATACACCTGCTAGCCTTGAAGACTTCTTATTTATTTATTTATTTTATTTATTTGCATTTGTTTAACCAGGATAGTCCATTGGGCTAAAGAACCCGTTTTCAATGGAGTCCTGGGGAGAAAAGCTCCACATACATAATTAACAGAGAATGAGGATAAACATAGACATTACATGGGGTTCAACATGAGAAAAGTAACAAGTACAGGGGAAATATATATATTTGATGGGGTAAAACATAATACAATGTACATAATAAATCGTGCAGAAAACAGCTGAAACAAGGCAATAAGAGATACACCAAATTAAAAAAACAAAAATATGCTGCCTGGTGTTCTTATAGTCCGAGTAGTCAGAGCTGAAAGAGTTACAAGATGAAAATAGTATGTTATGAAGGGTGAGAGCAGGAGCATTGCCATGAGGAAGATAGATAGGAGTGGAGTGATTTTTGAAGGATGGGAGGCTTGCGTGATAGTACTAATAGAGGGAGGAAGGGAGTTCCATGAGCGTGCTAGAGAGAAGGACAGGAGGTTTTGTCCAGGAGGGTGGTGGGGTCTGTGTATTTCTATGAGGTTTTGATTGTTTGATCTTAGTTGTCTTTGTGTGTGGTGGATTTTAAAGGGAGAAGAGAGTGAGGGGCAGAGGGTTGGCTGGAAAATCAGTTTGTGAGCATATGTGAGTTGGGTATATGAGAGGTAGTTGGGTAGTTCTAACCATTTTAGTTGGTGGAGTGGTTCACAGTGGTGTATAGATGATTTGTTAGAAGTTACAAATTTGGCAATTTTATTGTAACAAGAGGATAGTTTGGTTTTGAGGGAAGATTGGAGGTTGGTGAGAAGGGGTGCTCCATAGAGGAGGGAGGGTAAGAGAAATGTAGTTGAGAGTGTAAGTTTGGTAGCTGGGCTAAGAAAGCGATTATGACGGTAGAGCATTCCAAGTTTTTGGTGAGTTTTTTTTATGTTTTTCAGCAGATGGGAGTGGAATTTAAACTGGTCATCGATTTGGACTCCTAATAGTTTGGTTTCTGATACAAGTTCAAGGGGAATGTTATTATGGCTATAGATGGAGAATGATTTAAGATCAATGTTAGTATTTTTTGAAGGGGTAAATATCATGAGTTTGGTTTTAGTAGCGTTAAGGGCTAGATGGTTGTCTTTCATCCAATTTTCAGTGGTGGAGAAGGCTTCCTGGGTAAGCTTTAGTATAGTTGGTATGGATGAGGCAGTGCAGATGATTGTGGAATCATCTGCATATTGAATAATATTAGCTTGAGGGATGGCATGATAAAAGTCATTAATGAAAATATTGAAGAGAAGGGGGCCCAGGATGTAGCCTTGTGGGACACCTGTAGGGGTATTTAGAAAGGAAGAAGTGGCTTTTTTCCATTTGACTGCTTGTTGTCTGCTGGAGAGATAGCTGTTAAACCAGTGGAGTGAAGTGAGAGAAAGGTTTAGATTAGATAGTTTAGTGAGAAGTAGGTTGTGGGATATAGTATCAAAGGCCTTGGAAAGATCAAGAAGAGTGGTAGATACAATGAGTCCAGAATCCCTAGCTTTGTTAACAGTTTCAAGGAAAGATAGAAGGGCTGTCATAGTACTATGGTGGGGTCTGAATACATGTTGGGTGTGGGTTATTTGATTGTTGTCCAAGAGGTGGGGAAGGAGTTGAAGGTGGATGCATTTCTCCAAGACTTTAGAAATAGGAGAGAGGATAGCTATAGGACGAAAATTGGAGATGTCAGTATTATTTCCACCTTTGTGTAGCGGAATAATATAGGCTTTCTTCCAGGATTCGGGAACAAGACCTTCTTGGATAGAATGATTGATGAGGATGCTGATAGGGAGGGCAATGGCATCAGCAGCAATACTGAGATAGTATGAGGGAATGTTGTCAGGGGCATTGGTGCCTGGTTTTAATTTCTGTAGGAGTTTTCTTATGGTAGAAGTAGGAGTAGGTTTAATTGAGAAAGGGTGTGATTGAGGTGGGGATGATTGGGACAAAGGAGTAGGAGGAGGAGATTGAGGTGAGGGTGAATGAGACAAAGGTGTAGGAGGGGGATGTAGGTTGGCAGAAGAGGAGGTATTAGGTGAATTGTTGTGTGTAAAAGAGGAAGTAAGTTTAGAAATAGAGTCTATGAAAAAAACAATTGAATTAGGTAGCAATATCTATGTCTTGTGAGTCTGGGCTGGGGTTTGGGTTTTCTATAGTACCAGGTTTCAAGAGTGAATTTATACTTGTCCAGAATTTTCGTGGGTTAGTTTTATGATTGTTTTGAAGGTGGATAAAGTAATGTTGCCGGTCTGTTGAGATAAGTTTTTTCACTGAGTTGCGTAAAGTTTTGTATTGATTAAGGTTTGAAGTAGATTTGTTTTTCTTGTATTGTGTCCATGTTTTGTCTCTGAGTCGCATGGAAGTAATTGTATTTTTGTTAACCAGGGGCTGCTTTCCTTTTATTCTTTTGGTTATTAGGGGAGCATGATTATTTAGGATGTTAAGGAAGGTAGTGTTAAAGTGGGATACAGCATTTTCGAGTGGTAGGGTTTTTAAGGGACTCCAATTAATAGATTTAAGGTTACTGGAAAAAGCTTCAGGGTTGAAATTTTTATGGAATCTGGTAGTTATGTAGTTGTGAGTAACTTGTAAGGGAGTTGGAAGGCGTGTAGTGAAGATGGGAAGATGATCACTGAGGGGGTCAGGAAGGGTTCCACTGTCAGTGTAGTTATGGGGATGGGAGACTAGAATCCAGTCTAAGATGTTGCCCCTTGAGAAGTCTTTGGATGGCCTAGTTATTGTGTTGATTAATTGAGAGTATTTGAAAAGGTTGATGTTGAGGGGGTGTGTAGGTGACTGTATGGAGGACCAATTAATGTTGGTATCTCCCATGATTATTGTTTCATTGTTAATGTTACTTGAAAGCCAGGAGAGGATGTTTTCAAGTATTGGGATATTATCTCCAGGGGGAATGTAGAGTGAGGCTATAGCAATGGATTTGTGTGTATTTAGTTGGAGATGGGCTAGCAGTAGTTCTGCATTAGAAAACTGGGGAATGGTTTTGTTGTAAGGTGTTAGGCATAGGGAGGATGGATAGAGTAGAGCTACTCCACCACCCTTTTTGTAGGGTCTGTCTAATCTAATGATTGAGTAGTTTGGTGGTAATATCTCGGCATCCTTAATGTGGGGTTTTAGCCAGGTTTCAGAAATGGCTAAGATGTCAGGTTTGTTATGGAATATCCATGCATGAAGGTTAGGGATTTTGTTTGCTATGCTTTGTGCATTTAGAGAAGTGAATAGGATGGATTTAGGATTTGAGGGGTGGTTTGGACCTGGGTTAGGGTGTATATCGCCAGATAAAAGTATTGAAGTTAAACATTTGGTTAGTAAGAGGAGGTATTTGGGTTGCTTAGTTTGAATAGAGTGGATGGTAGGATTAGAAGGGGATATGAAGAATAGTGAGGGTGTTATCACTTTATGAGGAAGGATAATTTTATAGTGGAAACATAGGTTGTTGCAGAGAGGGTAGAGGGTAGGAGAGATGTGGTAATTGTAGTGAGGTTCTGTTGTATGGAGATGAAAGGTGGTATGTAAGTGGGTAGAATGGTTGATGAGAGGGGGTTGTGTAAGATAGTAACAATAAGTGAGGCTGAGAAGGAGTAGCAGTTGAATAGGGTAGGATGAATAAATGAGAGACATGTTGTGTTGTTGAGTTCTAAAATTATAATGGGGAGGATGAGGGGAAGTTGTCATGAAAGTATAGAGAGGGTGGGGTGAGAGGGGTGGGGTGGGAGGGACAGAACAAGGAAGGGAGGATTTGCTAGTGTGGGAGGAAGTAGGTGTGGTTTTCAGGCTATAAAGCTAGACGTAGGGGGGTGGGTGGGAATTGGGGGTAGGGTAGGGGGAGGAGTGAGGGCTAACGGAGCGGAAGAGACAAAGGAGTAAAAGGAGACAATCAGTAAAGAGAGAGCTAATCAACAGGTAAGTCTGATGGTGTGAGTAAGGTTGATCCAAAGGTGTGGAGGAAGAGAGGCAGGATGCAAGGGTAGAGGACACTGAAGGCAGGCTTTCTTGGGGAGAGAAGAAGAGGTGTTAAGGGTATCAGTGGACTAAGAGCAGCGTGACTAGGGTCTGGTGACAGAAAGCATACAGAAAAGATGTAGGAATACAGGGCAGAAGTTAGTAAGTGTGAATGGTTACAAAGAGGGGTAGACAATTATAATTCAGAATCTATCTTAACAGAAAGTTAGTTAACGAGGCGCCACCTGGTGGCCAGTTATAGTATAGCAATGGACTTGTCTAGGAGGGTATAGGGGACTCAAGCACAAAAGAGAAGGAATAGGTAAAGTAAGGGGGTTAGAATAGTAGGGGGAAAGAGGGTTGAGTCGGTAAAGGAGGGTAGGCTGCTGGCTAGCCTGCCTGAATAGTATGCTAGAATTACTAAACATACAATCCTGGTTAGAAGCAGTTTCTCAATATGTAACCCTTCGGAGTAGCTGTCAATACATACTGTTCAATGTCTTTAACAGAGGACAAAGTTTTCAGGGAGATGCTAGATGGTTTCACTTAGTAGCCCTAATGTTCAGAGACCTCCTGAACGGGACAATGCAGGTAGCTGTTGCAGGGACAACTGGAGCAAAATGCTGGTGATATAAGGAGAGAAAGAGAGAATAGGAGACTTAGAAATTCAATAATGAGTGTACAGAAAGAGGTGTTAAAAACACAGTTTAACGTCAAGAACACCTTAAGAAACTGTACTTCATGATTATAACAGACTACTATAGATCAGTCAACAACAGGAGAAAATATATGTTGCAAGCACACTTAGCAAGTCAAGCTCAGCATTAAACACTTTAAACAACAGCAATATATGGTTCTAACAAAGTAATATAAAGCACTCTACAACAGGAGATAAATGTCTAAACAAGCATAATTAACAGTCTACACCCAACAGTTTCCTTTGAAAAAAAATGATTACATATGTTAAAAAAGGGACTGTTACAAGAAACATAGCTAGACTATAAAGTTGAACTTTACCAGGTAGATTTTGAAAAAGGAATATAGGTATCGCAGGGGAGAGCTGTTTCAGACAGCTGTGCTAAGGAGTAGCGCTCAGTAATACAAAGTCTGATTACAGGCTATCGGATTACTGTCGTGGTATTAGTTGTGTGATACATGCAGTGGTATTTGTTTAATCAAACAAGGTTAAAATATATAGTGTAGCTAGCAAAATGCCATACGCATTGGAATAGGAGCCCTTAAAAGCAAAGCTAGTTAGGTGGAGGAGGTAGCAGGCTCCGTTGCGTGGACCACGCTAGATATGCAGCATGAATTATCAGAGAAGGCTCAGTCGCTCGAACTGCATGGGAGTCAGAATTTATTCATCAACAACGATCTATAGGAGCCTTGTCTTGATGAGTTCAATGTTAGCTGCTCATGAAATATAAGCTATTACTCTGATGCATAACAATATAATACAAGGTGAGAGCACGAAACAAATCTATTTAGATATGTGCTGTAAGTAGGCAGCAATACCAGGAATATGCGTTACAGATACATGAAATATAAAATAAGACATGCAACGCAGTTCACCCATACAACAAACGCTCAGGTCACAGTAGCGTTCAGAGTGAGAGCACAGTGAAAAACAATTACAAGGCTGAATAAGGGCTGTGGTGGATATAGTCCGCTTCAGACACCTAGTACTGGACAACCTACGCTACAAGTAGCGTGCACAGAAACGCTGAGTTAACGTAGACATTCAGAAGCAAAATCAAGTGCATACAAGCGGTCAAACACCTAGTACTTCGGACAATTTACGCTACAAGTAGCGTGCACAGAAACGCTGAGTTAGTGTAATATTCAGAAGCAAAATCAAGTGTATACAAGCGGTCATGAAGTAGGTGTGAGAAAAAGGACAAGTAAAAATAATTAAGCAAGAGTATTACAAAAAAGTACAAAACTCATAACAACAGACGCTACAAGTAGCGTGCACAAAAACACTGAGGTATTGCGAACAATTCAAAAGCATAATTAGGTACATACAAAGCAGTCATGACATTGGTTTATATAACAAAGACAAATAAAAACGAAAAGCAAATATATTATACTTAAAACCGTTGAAATTCTCTTACCAGTTCTAGCACAGGAACAGGACGCACAGCAGCCAGGTGGGAGGTTGAAGAAGAAAAATGGCGGATCTAGGGTAAGGGTATATTTATAAGCTAAGGCGGGGGTAGGGGTAAGGGGAGGGTAAAAGCTAACGATATGGGACAGGAAGCGAGAGTAAGCAACAGGAGGGAAGTTAGGGAGAAGCAGATACTGTGTATCTATAGTAAGTAGAGGGTTAGGGGATGAGATAGTAGAGAGCAGGTGACAGGTTAGTGGAATAAGATGGTATAGAGCATCAGGGATATGATGGTGACCAGTGGGAAAGTGGAAAGGAAATTAATGTGTGGATGGGAGCAGCCGTGGAAGATATGAGGTGGCAGAACAGGGGTAGGGTCAGTAATTATAACGGGGGAAGTGAGGAGGGAAGATAGCAATGAGGAGGGGCAGCTATGAGGAGGGACAGAGTAACAGAGACAAAGGAGTAAAAGGAGACAATCAGTAAAGAGAGAGCTAATCAACAGGTAAGTCTGATGGTGTGAGTAAGGTTGATCCAAAGGTGTGGAGGAAGAGAGGCAGGATGCAAGGGTAGAGGACACTGAAGGCAGGCTTTCTTGGGGAGAGAAGAAGAGGTGTTAAGGGTATCAGTGGACTAAGAGCAGCGTGACTAGGGGTCTGGTGACAGAAAGCATACAGAAAAGATATGAGGAATACAGGGCAGAAGTTAGTAAGTGTGAATGGTTACAAAGAGGGGTAGACAATTATAATTCAGAATCTATCTTAACAGAAAGTTAGTTAACGAGGCGCCACCTGGTGGCCAGTTATAGTATAGCAATGGACTTGTCTAGGAGGGTATAGGGACTCAAGCAAAAGAGAAGGAATAGGTAAAGTAAGGGGGTTAGAATAGTAGGGGAAAGAGGGTTGAGTCGGTAAAGGGAGGGTAGGCTGCTGGCTAGCCTGCCTGAATAGTATGCTAGAATTACTAAACATACAATCCTGGTTAGAAGCAGTTTCTCAATATGTAACCCTTCGGAGTAGCTGTCAATACATACTGTTCAATGTCTTTAACAGAGGACAAAGTTTTCAGGGAGATGCTAGATGGTTTCACTTAGTAGCCCTAATGTTCAGAGACCTCCTGAATGGGACAATGCAGGTAGCTGTTGCAGGGACAACTGGAGCAAAATGTGTTCAATGTCTTTAACAGAGGACAAAGTTTTCAGGGAGATGCTAGATGGTTTCACTTAGTAGCCCTAATGTTCAGAGACCTCCTGAACGGGACAATGCAGGTAGCTGTTGCAGGGACAACTGGAGCAAAATGAGTTTTTGGAGAGTCATTTTGGGTATCCATTGCACAGTTACACTGACAATTGTAACTGACAACTGACTTCTGACTTCTGTCTTCAGCAGGCTCTTTTATAGACTTGTTTAACTGTCAACTTTGCCATTTCTAATTTTCATTTCATATTTTTAAATTCAAAGAACAGCTGTTTTCTTTTATCCTGGTGTTCTTCCACATACGCACAAGAAACCCTTATTCTGGGGGACTTCAACCTAGATTGGTTCACCTGCATATCAGAACTACCAAGTAATCTAATAAATCTCCATGGCCACCAGCAGCTAGTCCAAATTCCAACTAGATGTGATAAAAAATCTAAAAGGGAATCCATCCTTGACTGCGTCCTAACTATTTTTATTTATTTTATTTTACATTTGTTGACCGGGCTAGTCCAGCTGGATAATTTCCATTTTCAGTGGAGGCCCGGGGAGAAAAGCTCCACAGATTTAAAACAAGGTTATACAAATTGTAGATTTACTATAAGTTCCTTTGACAGACGTTGAGTTACCATGGATACTTAATAGTCTAGAACAAGAAAAAAATAGAACATATATAGTGCTATCTACATATTGAGAAAGACATTAATTATTTCTAAAACTACAATCCATTCAGGTCATTACATACATATTAGTGTATATAAAATATATATATATTTTTTTTTTTTTTTTTTTTGTGAGAACAGTAGAAACTGTGCAGTCATTAGGTTGATTGAGAACACAGAGAAAGATTGCAGTTGAGAAGTAAGGAAGTATGATAGTAGAAGGTATAAGGTTTCTCAGTCTGGATTGGTACAAGAGCAGAGCCAGAAGATTTTAAGATGTGCAAGAAGTTGTTTTTTAAAAAGATCAAAGGAGCCTATAGCGGTAATGTGAGAGGGGAGGTTATTCCATATTTTGCCTACTGCGTTGGAAAAAAGGCAGTTACCTGCAGAATTGGCAATTCGAGTTGTGCTGACTTGAAGCTTTTCAGCAGAACGTAGTTGTTTCAAGTTATTATAAGGGATCAAGAGGTTACTAACTAACAACCCCACATTGTACCCTCACACAGGCAGTCTCCCAGATACCTTAAGTGACCACAACATAATATACTTTATGCATAGTAGAACAAGCATAGGCAAAACCACTAACTATATATCCACTAGAAACACAAAAAAATTCTCTCCAGAGGTCCTTAGCACTTTACTCTGTAACTGTGACTGGACCCCCCCTAAAAACCCTTCTTTTGACCAGGCTGTAGCATATTTCAACAAAACATTTATACAACACCTAGACACTGTTGCTCCATTGTGCAAAATTAAGGTTAGAACCTCTACAACCCCCAGGCTCAGTAAAGAAACCAAACAAATCCTCAAGTCCAGAGACACTGCCTGGCTTTACTATCAAAAAAACAAAGAAACACAAAGCCTAACTAAGTACCAAGAACTGCAACTGCAAAAAATGCATTAGGCTGGACAAAAAATCCTACTACACAACATTACAAACTAAATACCAACACAACCCACAAAAATATTGGAAAAATGCAAACCAGCTACTAAAATCCACCCAAAAGGCTACCCCCAAACCAACCACCCCTGACACTAAAGTTCCCATCGAAGCACAATTCAACTCCCACTTTGTGAACTCAATTCTATCTTTAGTATCACAGGACAATTCCTTCCTCACTACCCCCCCCCCAAAACAAATAACACTAATGCAAGCTTTACCCTCAAAACAGTTTCCACCACTTCAATCAAAAGCATTTTCTCCAAACTAAAAACCTCATCAACAGTAGCCGAACTACTCCCCAGCTATTTCTTGAAACTCACAGCAGATGCTATTGCTGTCTCAGTCTCCACTCTCATAAACAGATCAGTTGTTGGAAACTATGTGCCTAAATTCTGGAAATATCCTATGTTACACCCATACATAAAGGTGGGACCTCCACTGAACTTAATAACTACAGACCCATTGCTTTACTCTCCCCCCTGGCCAAAATCCTAGAAAAATGCATCCATACCCAGATGCTAAACTATCTCCTAGACAGAAACATCCTGTCACCTACTCAGCATGGTTTCAGACTTGCCCACAGTACCACTACAGCCCTCCTCTGCTTCACAGACACAGTAAACCATCTCAAAAATGAAGGCCTACAAGTGTCAACTCTTTTTTTGGATATGTCCAAAGCATTTGACACAGTCTCACACCAAATCCTGCTAAACAAACTAAACCAATATCATCTATCAAATTCCACTCTTACCTGGTTCCAAAGCTACTTAACTGACAGGTACCAAGCTGTGAAATGGGAAAATTCTCTCTCCTTAGCTGCCCATAACTATAGGAGTCCCACAGAGATCTATCTTAGGACCACTACTATTCGCAGTCTTCACAAATGACCTCCATACCTCCACACAGCATGCATCTATAATTCAGTATGCAGATGACACTACCTTAATCTGTGCTGCACAAAACATTCCCACCCTCCTGCAAACAACTCAACTAGCATTCTCTGATGTTAAAAACTACCTTACCAAAGCCCAACTTATCCTCAATCCGAAGAAAACTCAGCTTATGATTATAACCAGTTCTAACAAAAACACTAACAGTCAATTCACTATCTACTCCACAAATGCTACTCCAATTGCTCCAGTGGCACAGGCTAAGCTATCGGGAATAACCATAGACTCCCACCTAAAATTTGAAGGTCATATCAACTTAATTATTAAAAAAGTGCATGCCAAACTGGGGTCACTCTACCATTTCAAACCATTTCTTACCAACAACACAAGATCAGCCATTGCTCGCTCCCAACTTCTATCCACCCTACTCTATGCATCTCCCATTCTAACTAATCTCAACAAAACTGAACTAAGCAAAATGGAAGCCTGCTATAACAGAATTGCCCACTTTGCTGCAAATTGCTCATATAGAACTCATCACTGTACTGCTTTGAGACAGCTCCACTGGCTTCAACTGCCCAACCTCCTAACCTACACTCAGCTCTGCCTCTGTCATTCTATCTATTACCTCCCCAATAAGTGTCCTGCCCTCAAAAACCTAGTATAACATCACTCAGGCAAAAGTCCTCTTAGATCATCGAGGAAACTACTACTAGAAGTCAACATCTACAATAGCTTTGGAGATGCACTATACAGTAGTTCAGTGGCCAAAAAAATGGAACTCTGTCCCCACGAGCATTCAAAACACATCATCCAAAGCCTCCTTTAAAGACCTCATCAGGCAACATCTCAAGCAAACACTGCACGAACCAAAAAGAAAAGATAAACTGAAGACCACAGACGAAGAATCCACTTAAAACACCAGTTTATTGCACCTCTAGCGCTTCGGCAACCACCTTCAAGGAGTATAAAACATCACATACCTTACACAGTTTATATACCCTAATACATCTAACAATTAAACAAGCAGCCTAAACCAATTAATCAATAAACATTAAAAAATACTTAATACTGCTTTCTCATCAGATAAGAAGCCTCCAGTTACATTCCACATTCAAACCCTGAGGAAATAAAGTGTCATATTTCAAAATGAAAATACTTTCTTTATATAACAACTTCTTTTTATACAAATCGTCAGAAAATACACCCTTAATAATATATTCTAAGATAGTGGCTTGTAACCTATTTGGATTAGAATTGTGAACCAGCATAAAATGTTTAGCAACAGGGCTATCTTCTTTATTATTTATAATAATCCTCACATGCTCCTGCAGTCTAGTTTTAAACTTCCTTTTGCTTTCTCCTATATATACAAGGTTACAAGGACATGTCAATGCATAAATAATACCTTCAGTATTACAGCTATATATATTTTTAACCTCAAATACATGGCTATTTATATACTTAAAAGTTGGAACAATATAATGACATACATTGCAATGACCACAGAGTGAAGTTCCTAATCTCTGCATGGTCCTATATTGTAATGTCTCAGTGGGATATTTAAATTTATCATGTACCAAAATATAATTTAAATTCCTACCTCTACGAAATGAGATGCCTAAAGACCTAGACAATAATTTTTTTAGGTCCACTGATCTAAACAAAAAATTCCAGTAGTGTTTAACAATATCTATTAAAACATCACTGAAAACAGTACATGTAGAGACAAAATAAACTAATCTTTTCTCTTGATGTCTAACATCTAACTTATACCCCTTAATTCCAAATGTCTAACTTATACCCCTTACTTCCATAATTATAAGTACCAACTTTATGTTGTTCATTAATAACCTTATCTATAGCTGTTTGAATACTAGCTTCACTATAGCCCCTCAATCTAAACATCTCACTAGTCACACTAATTTCCTTAAAGAAGTCCATGTCAGTATTACATAGCCGTCTAAGTCTCATCCATTCCCCATAGAGCAAAGAGACCAAAGTATGAACTGGATGACAGCAAGTCCCCATCAAATACTGATTACTATCAGCAAATTTTCTATGCACAGACGTATGTAAAATATTACTGCCCTCCAAAATCAGATGTATGTCTAAAAAAGTTATATCTTTATCCACCTGTATGCCGTCAAAGGAAAGTCCAAATCTATTATGTTGCATAACTTCTATAAACTGACCAACATAAGATATCCCACCTTTGCAAATAAAAACAAGATCATCTATAAAACGAAAATAACTAGCTACATAATTTAAAAAAAAATCTATATGATTTAACCATTCTAACTCATACAAACCCATCATCAGGTTGGCATACATGGGGGCAAAAGATGCCCCCATGGCAGTGCCCTTGATTTGTCTGTATAATTGTTCATTAAACATAAAAAAAATATTATTCAAACAAAATTCCAATATTTCAATAATATAATACGTTACTGGACTATCACCCAAAAAATATTTTACTGCTTTTAGTCCAAGCTAACACTGTATGTCAGTATACAAACTAACAACATCAACACTTATAAAAAACATATCTGCACTCCATTGTATTTTAGATAATTTTTCCAAAAAATCAAAACTATCCCTAATATAACTAGGTAACTTTATTGCATAAGGGAATAAATATCCATGCAAAAATTTCCCAATATTAGATAAACAATATTTTTGAGCAGATACAATAGGCCTACCAGGTGGGTCAACCCCACTTTTATGAATTTTTGGAAGACAGTAAAATAAAGCCAACTCACTGTCATCAGTATTAAACTTTTTATCTTTGTCATTTTGTGAAAAATATTTTAACCTCACTCCCTTAGATATAAGGGTGTCAAAGTCATTCATAGCCTTAATATATTCATTTGTATTAATCTTAACATAGCTATTGATATAATCTAATCATTCTGATGATTTGTATAAAAAAAAGTTTTTATATAAAGAACATACTTTTATTTTGAAATATGACACTTTATTTCCTCAGGGTCTGAATGTGGAATGTAAATGGAGGCTTCTTATCTGATGAGAAAGTAGTATTAAGTATTTTTTAATGTTTATTGATTAACTGGTTTAGTTGTTGGATTAGCTGCTTGTTTAATTGTTAGATGTATTAGGGTATATAAACTGCGTAAGTTATGTGATGTTTTATACTCCTTGAAGGCGGTTGTCGAAGTGCTAGAAGTGCAATATGCTAGTGTTTTAAGTGGATTCTTCGTCTGTGGTCTTCAACATCTCAAGCAAAGTTGGCAGTGCCATGATTGCTCCCCAGGCTAGTGAAAGCGGATACCATATACATACTAAATCTAGAGCACTTGATAATAGTTTGCAATCTTACTCTCAAACACTGGCTAATCAACAATGTATGTACTGTACCTGTGTACTATGTATGTATTCTACCTATTTTCCAAATTTCAGCTGTACACCACAAATCTATTAATTACCTTTATTTTTAAAATTAATATTTTTTTGTTTGTTCTCTCCACTGTAACTGTTTATGTGCCGCATACCACTGTAAAAACATGTCTCTTGTAATTTGTGTGTATACTGATATGTCTAAATAACTAAATGTGTCTGTAATTTTTCTTTGTGGAGCTTTTCTCCCCGGGCCTCTGCTGAAAAAGGGCCTTTTCGGCCCAGTCTGACACCCCCGATTAACAAATGTAAAATAAAACAAATAAATAAAATCCTTCTGCACAAAAGTGGGCCATCTACAGACCCTGGAAACTACAGACCCAAAAGTCTCACTAGTCTTACATGCAAAGCTATGTAACGAATTATCATGTAAGTGATCAATAATTATATAGTAAACCTCCAGACATGGGACCCAACTCAATTTGGTTTCATCAAAGGCAGGTCATGCCTACTGAACCTGTTAAACTTCTTGAGAAAGTTACCAAAACACTGGATGAGAGCAAAGTGGCTCACACTGCCTACCTTGACCTGGCCAAGGCCTTTGAAACAATAACCCACTCAGGCATTGTTGACTAACTCACGAGGTTAGGTACAAACCCATATGTCACCCAGTAGATAGCTAAGTGATAAAGACAAACAATTAGTGTCAGAGCCATGGACTAAAACTAAATGCCAAGAATTGCATATAGTATCCTTTGGGAAGTCATCCACCCCAGATAACTATCACATTGACAACACACCCCTTAGAGGTGACCCAGTAGTGAAGGACTTAGTGATATACATAGACAGTAACCCAGACTTTGACCATCATATGTCTACAATAGTGAGGAAATCATTCTACATTGCGAGCTTATTAACAAAAGTATGGCCTCTAGGTCCAAGAAAGTCATTGTTCCACTGTATTCTCTATTCATCAGATCTATCATTAAATACAATGCCCCCTTTTGTTCATAGGTTCATAGGTAGGTACTAGGCTATTGGCCCTAGGGCCTATATAAGCCTAGCCAAAGGTACCCTGGCTTTCGCCACCCAAGAAAATTATTTTCCTGTGCCGCTGTCGAGCAGAGCCACAGAAGTGATCCCCGGGGTGAATTTCCTATCTCCCATTCAATCATCAAGATTTTTCTTGAAGAGCGCAAATGAGGAGCTTTGTTTGATATAGATAGGTAGTTTGTTCCAGAGTATGGGAAGTCTCTGGGACAGGAATCTATCCCTCCAGCATGTTCTGTTTATTGTGGTGGCAAGATTTAGGTCCCTAGACCATGTAGCATGTAGGGATTGGGATTTCTTTAAGTGGAGCATGTCTAAAAGCTCTGGGTTTGACATTGCTTTGTGTGTTAGGCAGAGATTGCCTCTGAATAGGCGATATGCAATGGAGTAAAGCTGCAGTTTTTTGAGACGGTCTGCATAGGGCATCTGTTTGAGGCCAGTAATCCTCTTTGTGAGGTATTTCTATGGCCTTTTCAGTTGTTGTAGATGTCTTGTGAGGTACATACCAAAAGGGGCATTGTACTCTATAATGGGTCTAATGAGTGACGAGTAGAGGGAAACAATGACCTCTTTTTTCCTGGATGAGAAACCTTTTGTGATGAGGTGTGCCACATAGAAGGATTTCCTGACTACTGTGGCAATGTGATTATCAAAGGAGAGATTACTGTCCACCTATGTCCCAAGGTCTCTTATCACACTTTCAGTGTTAAGTAGATTACCACCTATGTGGTAGTTCATGGGTACTGAGTTTTTACCAAAAGGAATGACAATGCACTTTTTGGCATTGAGCTTGAGGCCATGGCTTTGACACCAGGCACCTGTCTCAGTGAGGCCCTTTTGTACGATGTCCACATCTTTTGGAGTTTTGATTATGGCTCCTAGTTTGCAGTCATCTGCGAACTTCATTAGGCAAAGACCTTCTGTGTTGGCCTGTACTTCAGAGAAGTAGATACTAAACAGGAGAGGACCCAGGACTGAACCATGTGGTACTCCAGTTGTCACTGGTATGAAGTTGGATTTGGAGTCTGCTACTTTCACAGTGTGGGTTCTGTCAGTGAGCCAGTTGGCAACCCATCTTGTGACTTAGGGATTTATACCTAGTTTAGTGAGTTTATCTATAATTCCAGAGTGGGGGAGGGTGTTGAAAGCCTTGGCGAGATCTAGATAGGCTGTGTGAACCACCTTACCCTCATCTACGACTTTGGTGACTGCTTCAAAGAAGTCTATCAGGTTTAGGAGACATGATCTGCCTTTTACAAACCCAAACTGGGTATGCATCTAAGCAAACACATCTAACAATTGCAATGTCCACCAGGGTTCTTCACTAAAGGAATACAGGGTACAAGTAAAATGTCCCATGCAGACCATCTCAAGGCCCTATCTCTATATTCTGTCTCCTACAGGCTGTTGAGGTGAGATCAGTGCTGTTATACACGGTATTATCAGACACCACTCTGATGGACTTCTTGCATATTCACAAAACAAACAGCACCAGGATTACCCATTCTAAAGACTTAAGCCCTGCCTGTGATATAAACAGGATCTGCTGGAGAGATACAGATATGTCCCAGATATTATCCTGTCTCTGAAGAATGCTCCCCATCCATGTGAAGCAGAGTTCCTCCCGAACCCATTTCAAGTGTAACTTGAACAATTGGATGGGGAGCAGGAAATTCAACCCTGTTCTAATAGACACAGGCAACCTGTAAATGTTTCATCTTCCAGGCCCCTGCTTGTTAATGTTTCATCTGCCAAGCCCCTGCTTGCACTTATGAAGGGTACTAAAACTTGTCAGAGATTTGTAATGCATGGCCAGGCTTAAAAATGCCCTTGTGGTAGTTAGCCTGGTAAACACCTATGAACTCATGAACCAATGTAATATGACAGACCTATCCCCCATTCCATAATCCTCTGTTATCATATAATTTGCTAATGTCCATAACTTCTTTACAAAGTTTGCTTAAATATTACAAAGGCATATCTGGAGCATTTCTCCCCAGACCTGCGCTGAAAATTGGCTTTGTTCCAAGTTGGACTTTCCTGGTAAATAAATGTTAAACTAAAAATAAAATAAAAATAAAAATAAAAAAATCTCCTTAATGTTTCCATCCTCAGTTAGAAAATGAAGATGTATCTTATTTTTTTTAATTTGTCTGTGAAGTGCTTTAACCACATAAGAAGTCCATGGATTACAGTTCTTTTTCTTCTCATACACTCCCAAAACCTTTCTAGAACAGAACCAGTCTCAAAATTAATGTCACAAAATGTCTTTATGAATAAGAATAAAAGCTCTTACCTCCTGACCCTTCACTGCCAGTGGGACTATTAAATTATCCCAAATATCATACCTGTCCATTTCTTTTACTTCCTTGTTCTAAATTCTCACCATAAATTTCCTTTGATTGTTGACATTTCCTCTCCTCTGTTCATCTCTCAACACTTTCACTGCAGTCTCCTTAACAGTCTCAGCATTCAACATCTTTGTCTGGTGATCTCCTTTCAAAACAGCTTCCAATTCTTCTGATTGAATTGTTTCCATAATTTCACCTCAAGAAACATCTTATCCACTCTCTGGTTCACTCTGCAATAACAATTCACCCCAAATGTTACCCGCATCCCTTCTGACTGGAGGGCTGTAATAACACATCCATCATTGTGTTGCAAATTTGCTTCAGATGAAACAACAAATTATTCTGAAACAGTACTTTAGAATCTGTTATAGCTTCAGACACTGCACCAGCAGTTGACCCTGTGCTCTCCACCATCTTGGATTTCCTTCAGAGCTGTTCTCCCAGCTGCCACTGCTCTAGAAATGGAGCAAACACTCTCCTAATGAGTAATAGGAAGTTCCCTGATGTCCTTGCTAAATTTCTCCTTGTAATATAACCACGGTTCTCCCTGAAAAAAGGCTATTAGCCTAGTGTGACTAACCTGATCACCAAATGATAAATAAAATATATAACGAAGAAAGTGGCAGTATTCAAGAATGCTGAACATGAATGTTGGAATAATCGTGCTCATATCACACAACATTCAAGGTAATTTGGATAGAAAAGTACATAACTAACTCTGAAACTTAAAGGAGTATTGAGGTTTCAGGAAGAATTGTGGTGATACACTGTTCTCTGTCTGCACTGGCAAAATCTATTAAAAATAAAAAAACTTCCTTTGAGATAAGAACTTCCATCACCAGGCACTCATTAAAACCCCATGCCACCATACACCTCAGTAGTAGATGCAGAGCTGTGATACCACCTATTAAATCTACACCCTTGTTAAACTATCCTGGTCAGCTAGACCTCCTTTCATATATTCTGTCCTCTTATTGATCGTTATAAACTGTTAAAAGGAGCACATATTTTATGCACTCCTCACTATCCTAACTTGGTTTTTGCATAGTACTTTCTGTAACACATTTTACTGAGTATATCACATTCAAGATTATGGTAGAATTCGTATTCCAGTGTTTACTTCTCAAACAATGCTTAATGTAATGCTTTCAGTCGAATTTTCATTTTACCTTGGAATCATCAGGACTCTAATCAACATAGAACTTCCTGATTAGACATTAGCTGCTAGCAAATGTAAACAGAATGATAAATAAAGAAATCTGTAAATCTACAGCCCTCTAGCCCTCTAATTGCTGGTGCTCCTTAGCCATTACATTACAGCCCACATGTTTCTGGAGTTTTATTTTATACTGACATCTCTCTAAAGCAACAATCTCGAGTTTATTAATTTATTTAGCAGGTAAGTTACCTAGAACATCGTTTCAGGCTGAGATCAAGACTAACTTTATTATAATGTTTTGCTAGGTACATTTTTTTGACAGGTACAAAGTAAAATATTTGGTGAAGCTAGCTGCTTACCTCTAGTTTAATTAAGGCACAATTTCTTGTAGAAAAATGATGACTAAAAATGACTTAATTTGGGGGGATCAAAGAGTAATTCAAATAGGGGACCAAAGCTACTGTCTTAGAAGCAGCCACAATGATGCACTCACAGTTGTATAATCAGGGTCAAAGCTACTCATCGAAGGAAAAAAAGAAAAAAACATCTGTAGTACAGGACCTGCCACGTGAAACAAACTTCCTGATGAAATTAAAAGCTACAATACTCTAGAAACATTCAAACAAATTCTTAAGCAAAAATTACAAAAATAATCTAAATGCACCTGCTTTCTATATACTGGCTAATCACTGAAGCATAACCTTAAATTCCTACTATAATTTTGCTACTTAAGTTATTTATTACTCCTCTGAAAAGAGCTTCACTATTTATTACACATACATATTGTAAATACTACTAATCCATATACTTAACTTTACAATATGTATATAATTAACACTATGTGTTAGTATTTAGTAATGTTTATGATTTTCCTCTGACTAGCGTATACCTTGTTAATGCATCTTACTGAATTTGACATGACATACTATGTTAATTCTTTCTAAAGTACCTATTACAGTACATTTTCTCCAGAATTGTGATTAAAGGAGACCAGCACCCACAGACTAAAAACATTTTTATTTCATCATGTCTTGATGTTTCCAACATTTTACTACCACTTTGGGACTTATCTTGTTTTTTAATATATATATTTTTTAATTTAATTCCAAAATCTGCAGGGTCTGATCACATAGAGTCTAGCATCTTGATGTGATTTTGAATTTTTTACTCTACATCTATGTATCCCACAATGCAGTGTTTGGCTTTAAAATATTGCATCATAACCCATAAGATCCTGTTAATGCACTGACTTTACATGTGTTTTCACACATACTTTTGCTTTCTTTAACATTAAATATCCAACTATGCTCAATAAGGGTACTTGTATTGCTACACTACTAGGCTCAATAACAGGATACTGCTATTAGGCTAATATCCTCATATAATCTTATGACGCTGTGTACCTAGGCAGGCCTCCCAAGCTATTGCTCAATATATGGTCTGCTGATGTCATCTAATACAGTTTCACCTGCCCTCTTGGAAAAATCAGACTTATGCTGTGGTGCTTGCATTAAGTACTGTGTTGTGTAGTCTGTGCACTTAGATTTAGGGTTCAGTTTTGCTGCAGTCAATTATGTGTGTTTGTGTGTAATCAGCAGAGTACACGTAGTATCCTGCAGTTACTTCAGCAAGGGCTTCATTTTCCAGTATTTTGGTACTAGCACAACCTGAGATGGGTCTATATTACATCAGTGAAAGGTAAAGAAACTGAATACATCTTCTTTGATCCATTTTCAGCAAAAGAGAAACTTTGCAAACAATCATTACATCAAACTTTTTCCCATAGTAAGTAAGCAGTGTGCCAATGTAACGATCACATAAAACAGAAACATTTAAAACCCACATGCCCTCTAACTAAATATACCAACTCTGAGATCACACTACAGTGGGGAAAAGGACACATTCCCAAAGATGGCCCACTGGTAAAATTTCGATGTAACGATCATTCGCAGAGTTTTGCTTTTGCTGAAAATGGGTCAGGGGGAGGTATTCAACTTATAAAACAAAATATCCACAACTGGGAGAAAATAATAATTTATTTCACAATTCTCAAGATGAGCACTTTTGTTTGCTACAAGCAAACTTCATCAGATAATATGTTCACTGGTACCACCTTTTTATATATAACAAAGAAGATGCGCTAAAAACTAATTATTCAATTAAGTCTAGAAATCTTAAAGTTACAAGACACACTATTTAAAAACCTTCATTGGATACATTAGATACAGTTAAATACAAAAAATGGTATGAAGGTAATTAAAAATTCATTCATACAACCAAAACATTAATAAAAATAGGTGTATGTGCATGGGTCATATTAACAATTTTCTAAATATTGTATTTGATGAATTCTGATATGTTTTAAAAATAGTTAATTATACCAAGTCAGATCTCCCTGACAAAATGGCTTTGATGTTAATGTATTCATTTAAGCCTGGTTCTATGTTTGACTTTAGTCTCAGCTGCCACCTTATTTATTTCTGTAACAAAAGGTTTTTATAATCACCTCCTCTCAAATTCCTGTCAATCAAATCAACAATACCGAATTTAAAATCCGGTGAAGAACTGCAGACTGTGGTGTGTTTGTAGAGGGGACTAGTTTCTTTTTTGTTTTTTATGTCATTCATATGCTCGTAAATCCTGGTCTTTAGTGCCCTCTCAGTTTTGCCTACATAATATGCCGGACAATAGGAGCAGGTCGCCAAATACACCAACATTCTGGTCCTGCAGTTCCCTCTACAAAATCTGATTTTGTTGTTCAAACCTTTGTTTAAAATAATATGATCAACTTGATGAATATGAGAACATTGACTACATGCCCCACAAGAATGTGTTCCCCCATTATATCTATACATGATTATTCCCCTTTCAAAAAGTTTCTTAAAGTTCTGACCAACTTTGTATATGACCTGTGGTCCATCCCCAGCCGTGTCATGAACATCATGATTAGTTTTTAAAATGGACCAATTGTTCTGAAGTATCCAGATTACCTGGTCTGAAAAACCATTATGTTCAATAACACAAGCCCCCTGGAAATCCCTAGATTCCTCTGTTGAACCAACACTATCAGACCATGGTTGTCCCAATAAGGGTTTATATCTGGTCCCCCACCCAATGTAAACCTCCTGTAAAGTCTCACCTACCAATTTTTTAGGGTAGCCTCTCTCAATGAATTTATCACCCAGAAACACAAACTCATGATGTAAATCCGTAAAATCTGATGTCATTCTTGCTACCCTCACTGCCTGCCCCATTCACAATACTCCTTTTCTGATGGTAGGGATATTGACTGTCAAAATGGAGGTAGCTGTTACACCAGGTAGGTTTCCTATAAATCTGTGACTTAAAACCATCATTGGTTTTACTCAACATAATATCGAGATAACTAATACTTGTATTGTCAATTTGATATGTAAAAGAAAGAAAGGTGGTGGAATTGTTGATGTACTTCATAAATTCTTCCAACTTCTCCACCGTTCCTTCCCATATAACAAAAATGTCGTCCAAGAATCAGAGATAGGTTGTAATGTGGCTGATGAAAGGACCTGAAAAGATAAATCTGTTTTCCCATTCCAATAAAACCAGATTGGTGTATACGGGGGCACAAGCTGCCCCCATAGCTACGCCACTGGTTTGTTTGTAATATTCACCCTCAAAACTAAGAAAGTTGTTGTCTAGTACCACCTCCATTAGTTCTAGGGTTAACAATTTCCTGTCCAAGGGTAAATCAGAATACCTGGAAATACTTTCCTCAAAAAATTCAAACCCTTCGTGTCTGGGAATACATGAAAAAAGATGTTTCACGTCTATGGTAGTGAAAATACAACTTTCAGACCATAGATTTTGGTCAGTCTTACCCAAAAAGTCCCAAGAATCCCTGACCAAATGCTTTTGGTTGAGAACAATATTCTTAACTGATCGATCAATGAAAACCGCTAAAGGGTGTGTCTTAGATCTTTTAGCCGATACGATCGGTCTAAAGGGAGGGTGTGTAATAGATTTGTGTAAGTTGGGTATTCCAAAAAACCCTGGAATAACAGGATAAGTTTGTTTTAAGAATTCATAGGTTGAACTCTCTATTCTGTTTTTTATCCAGTATTCCTCCAATAAAGAATTGATCCTGCCGTAAGCTACTTGGATCTCATTGTAAGACACTGGGGAATATGTGTTCTCATCTGACAATAAAGATGTTAAGGTGTTCGTGTAATCTGTTTGATGAATGATGAAACATCACTAACCCCCCACCTTTGTCAGGTTCCATGTATCTTATACCATTCTCATTCCTCAAACTGTTCAACAACTTCTCTTCTTTCCTAGATAAATTGTAACACATTGGACTGTTCTTGAAGCTGTTAAACTTGTCATAAATCTCCTTGGTAACAATATTTTCAAATGTTACTATAGTGGGATGCAAAGGAGGATTGAAAATGCTTCTTCTAACTAATGAGGTGTTGGTGAGCCCTGTGGTACTGTGAGGTTTGTTTTTGTAAAACAGTCTAAGATTCATTTTCCTAAGAAATAACTTTAATTCAATTAATGTGTCAGCAAGGTCTCCCCTGTTGCATTTAACACATTTGAATCCCTTTGAAAAAGGTTTGAAATATGTCTCATCCAAAACATGATCAGTGTAATTGTAAATTTTAAAACCCTTATATTCCGAAACAATACCATTGGGTTCAGTTTGAATACATTATATCTCTCCCTGTTTCCCCTGTTTCTCCATCCAGAATCCCTCCCAGTGGAATGAGCAGACTGTTAAGAGGTCTAACATTGTTTCTACTTCACACTTGCCACGTTATTTTAATAAATCCTCCCCAATTGGTAACCATTATGACAGGACAGGAAGGGACATTAGGGAATGGTTTAATGGAGGTCTGGATGAACTTGACTCCTTTTCTGAACCATTGGACTCTACTTTTTTAGGTCCGAGATGATCAGAAAGACTGGCCAACAAGACACGTGTTCCCTCATACCCGGGTCCCCCACCCCATTCCACTGGGAGGGATTCTGGCATGGCCCTGTTCGACAAGCCATTTTAGAGGAACTCATGATTGTCAACAAAGGAAAATACATGTGTTTGAATGTTGTGTGAGAAATAACTAGAAATTTTTATGGCCAAGCCCAATAACAGTAAATTTAGCAAGTCTAGGATGTTTTGTTAAACAAAAGTGTCATTTGCCTGTACATTTGTGGGGATGTTAGTTAAGGTGAGGTAGTGTTATAACACTAACAAGAATATGCAGGTCTAGTTTCATGCCTTGTTTTGCATCCTGCTTACTGTTAGTAGTTCATATATGTGGACTGCTTTATGTTTCACGAGTAAGTAATACTGACTGTCTACCTTGTACACCACATCTGCAAACAGTTAAGTCATAGTTATGTCATACTTATGTGTACTCTACATCATTCAGGGCAAGTAAAACTATGTCTGTCAGAAGGTCGAATCCATGGCAGCCCCCCCCCCCTTTACAGAAGGGGAAAACCAGGCCATCACAGATGGCTTATGTCAACATGGAGGCCTTCTCTTTCAGAGGGGAAGGCAGGATAGTGGTCATTGCCTTACACTATGGCAACAGATAGCTGCCAATGTGAATGCTGTGGGTGGTCACAGCAGAATTGCCACATGTCCACTGACATGATTACCACTGCAAGATGAAGAATAGCTGCAGTAGGCTGTCACCTCTGGGGTACATGTGAAGCCTTGCTATGGAATAACCGCTAAGACCCACAAAGCATTATCTAACCGACCTGAGGAGCAGCCAACATTCCTAAGAATGTGGTGTGCACCATGTGCTGGATGTGGGTGCCAGTGTGTAAGATATGCCAGCAACATCGCAAGAGGAGCTTCTAGGTAGGCATTGCTATCTGAACTGTTGCATACTGTTGTACATTGACAGAATACAAAGGAATAAATTTAGTCTGTTGCACATGTATCATTTTGTTTGTGGCGACTGAAGATTGTTACTGTTATAACCGTAGAGTGGAGATGTCAGGCATGTTCTTGTGTAAATGATTATTGATTGCAGTTGTAGAGGTGCAGTCCCTGTGTTACTGTTGATTGTGGGGTTATTGGCCTTACCTCTTGCTTCATGTCTTCCAGGTCCCTCAGCCATGCAGCAGCACCTCACTTCACCAACCACATCCCAGGAGGATCTTCCACGTGAGCCTAGTTATTTGAATAGTTGAATTCTGCTGTACAGAAGAAAGCTTTTAAATGAAGAAGTTAGCTGTGACCCTTGTGTTTTTTTTTGGGTGGGGGATTGAAGATTGATACAGTTCTAAGCTTAACTTGGGGTAGTTAATCACAGTTTTGTGTACATGACTGTCGATTTTTGCTTTAAAACGGCAGTGTAGTAACCCCTGTGCTACTGTTGATTGTGGTGTTGTTGCCCTTACCTCTTGTTTCACTTTTTCCAGGTACATCCAGTCTACAGGCACGCTTGATTTCTGCAGTTGGTAGGTGAAATATTTTCACTGCATTACTGCTGATCAATATAAACCAATACTGTAATGTGTGATATGGATCTTAGGCATGTTGTCTGTATCAGTGGCCTTTCAGTAGTATTGGCAGCATTGTTAGCTTGTTAGCATATATTACAGTGTAATAGTGCTGGTGCTAATTATTCCTGTGTTTCTGTATTTTTATCACACTTGATTCTGACAGTAGAACTGTGGTCCTTGTGCCACCTGATATCAGTATCTCAGAATCTGATGATGATGGTAGCCAAAATGAGGCACAGCTCAGGGGTGCAGAAGTTGATTCTGACACAGACTTTGTTATTCAGCCATCCCTTACATTTACATTTGACACAGCTAGTAGGTCTATGCCTACCCAGTCCACTGGGACCACAGATTTTGGACAGGTTGAGGATGAGGGCATTGATCAGGGAAGTGTGGCTACTTTGACTTAAGTGCCTATTCAGGCTGACTGTAGCCAAAGTATGGGTGAGGTGCCACACAGGAAGAATGACAGGAGTGCTCAGAGGAAGCCTGCTGTTTCTTCACCACCTGGTTCTGGTGTCACTTCCCATGCCACTCAGCGAATGTTTAGGGCCATAATGGAGGCAGAGGCACATTCCCATAAATTGTTCAAATGAACAGTCATGATTATGGATGTGGCACAGCTTGCCATGCATGACTGTCTCCACCTTGTTAAAGATTCTCTGGAGAAAATACATGACCAGCTGGAAACAGCGGTGTCAATGATGGAATATATGCAAGGAGAGGAATGGCATTCTCATGAGCGTAGGGCAGCAACATCATCTGCCGTCAGCCAACATGGTCGTTCCTGATCATACTTCAATAGCAGCAGTACTTTGAGTGCTCCATCACTGCCTGTGCTGTCCCCACACAAATGTGGCAGGCCATGGGGTCATGGTCCTGGGTGCTCCCATCATGGGAGCTCATCCAGCAGACAGAAGTCACATAGCAGCAATGCATCTGAGCATGGTTTGGTATGTCAACATGCCAGTGCAACTCATGGCAGAGCCAGGTCTTGTGGTTGGGGACAACAACCATGACCTGCAACCTGTACCATGCACGGTTCATACCTGTCCAACAGACCAAGGAGTAGAGCTAGCACTCAGCTTGCCTGTGCCCATGCACACACTCACACAGCTATTTCACCTGGTGGACTCCTAGAGACACACACGTAACTGGCATTCACTTTCTCTATCATGCTCTTTTTATTTTCCCAAATGTGTGCATTCTTACTCATACACATTCATCGACCTTTTGTGTCAGCCTAGGCTTCCTGCACCCCCCCCCAACACGCACACACAACACCATATGCAAGTGATGATAACCATGCCATATCCCTGTGCTCCACCTTTTTTGATTCAGGAGTACAACATCAGTGTTTGATGCTGAGGGTGCATAGCTAAATAACTGCTTCATATATCTGCATTTGCAGTGTTTACCCTCTCATTGTACCTTTAACTTACCGTGGCTTTGTGCAGTTCAACAGTTGATACCATAAATATTCTATATGCCACACCTTTATCTGTCATGAAGGTTGTGGCTGAAGATACTGCAATGTGTAGAATGACTTGCTAACATATGTCTTACAAGATTTTCCAGTCCAAACCTAGGGTGCACATTACAGGTCATGCCATGATATTCTGATTTTAGGATTGGATGACAGTACAACATTTGCTTTTCCTTTATTTCATTTTTGACGTTTTAAATTTTATGGACACTGATTGTGCAATGCGCCATGTAGCCCAAACAGTGTAAGCATAGCAGCTACAAAAATTGGATAAAATAGGGGGTGTCGTGTAATTAGTCCTGGGCCAGTCTATCACTGGTGCTATGTGGAGTGACCTTGCCATAAATTTGAAAAAAACACATGCACAAAGATGTGTACATCCAACAAGCCTGACAGGGCATTGCTAGCCAATGCTACCCAGCACTCTGGACTGTGGACAATCACATTTGCATGATGCTAAGCACTGCAACATTTTCAAGCTGAGTAAGGGCACAATAACTGAAAATGGGTAGGAAACAACATGATATATAAAGGCATTTTCTGAAAAACTGTGCTCTACATTGGTGTTCATCCCTTGTAGGCATGGCAGGTGTTCATGGTAAGGGAGCACACTTCTGAGCTCAGTGGGGTGTCCAGAAGTCCAAAGTATTTATTGGACTTTTAGTTAAGAATCATGGGCCCTGGATACTGCAGCAGGACTACTCTGGCTCACAATAAAAATCAGAAGCATGGGATAGTATGTCCAGGGCTCTGAGCAGTGCAACAGGTATCCCCCACACTGCTGAACCACGCAGACTCCATTTCTACTACCTCAGAAGAATAAGAAGGATAGCCTCAAATGTTGGATCAGGGAAGTTAGAGCTGGTAACACCCCATAGATGTGTAAATATCAATTATATTGACTACTTTTAAGGGTTAAAAGATGGATATAGTCAAGACTGTTATTCATAACGGCATTTTGTTCTGATCTTATTTTTCAACAGCTACTACTGAGATTGCATCGAATGTCAGTACTCACGTGGCTCATTTGGCAAGGATGTGAGAGGCACGTGGTATGTATGCATCACAAAATTGTGAAAGAATAGTAAAATATTTATAAAAATAACATTAATAATTTGATTACTATGAAATTGTGCCATGAAGTATTAAAGACAGCTTACTTCATATTTAATAAAGCTGGATCAAATTGATCATGCATATCTCAACTTTAAAAGCAAATATGCATGGCATAGTGGTAGCAGAAAGCAACATATACATATTCTGAAGTAACAATGACCATGCATCTCTCAGCTGTAAAAGAAAGTAAGCATGCATTAGTCTGTAGGACAACGTAACAGTACAGTCTTAGAGAGTACTCAGAGGTTGTGGGTTCAAAACACACACTTACCAAGTACACAATACTGCTACATTTTCAACATTATCGCAATGTAATTGCGAGTGTCTATACTCGTGGCAAAAATTTCCTGTTGTACACTTTTATCAGTATAATGTGGTCATGCGTACTTGCACAGTATACCAGTGGCCCAAATTCCCTGCTGTACACTTTTATCAGTGTAATGTGGTCATCCATATTTATACAGTATACCTTTGGCACAAATTCTCTGCTGTGCACTTAATCAGTATAATGTGGTCATGCATAATTGCACAATATGCACACATAAAGAATTACTTGCTGCAATCTGTACTATAGTGTGCATCTGTTAAGAGCTGGGAAGTCATAACTGTACTAAATACATTTGCTAGTAGTTAGTCTTAAAAGTGAAGGTAACAGATATAGTTAAATAATTGTATTAGCAGTTTGTATGTAACATCTGAAGACAGTGATGTGGTCTCTTTTTCTGTCACCTCAGCCCTTCTCTTTTTTTATTATTATTATTTGTTTTTCTACTGCAGCACAGAGGGGTGGGCTGGTCCCCCAAGATTGTCTTGCCCCCACTCAACCAGTTACAGCACTGCTGCCCAGCATGTCAGGGATGCAACCTGGCAGCACCCCTTCTGCTGCCCCTGTACTACCTGTGCCTTCAGGTAGTTCTGCCGCACAGGTTCGACCAGTGGTTCCCCCAGGAAGCAGTGGCAGAGGTGGTAATTTTATCACAAATTAAGAATTGCCAGGGTTGGTGCACTCCTATGCCAGCTGGAATCATTGCTCTCTATCAGTGACATGACTAACACAAGGAGACTCCAACATCAGATACTGTAGTGACTGGTACAGTAAGGTGACAGTGGTCACAGTCCAGTGGGTGAAGACTAGATTCTCACTGTCAACCAGCCTGAAGTCCATAACTACTGGATGCCCCCACTCCCACCCCATCCATGGTGTTCCCCCACCTTTTGTGCCCCTCAATGTCTTTGTGTGTTGTCTTGTCTGCCTTGTCTCTCTGCAATCACTTCCTCACCTACCAAACTTACCTGTCCCAGACATACCTACACACTTCCGCAACATTCCTCTCTCTCCAGAAAAATAAAAAAGGGAAAAAGGGCACCTGTCCTGCCAAAAAGATGTCCTCACAGACGTGTCATTTTTTACACACTTAATTGAGTCCATTTGGCTGTACAACATGATTTTGTTGCCACCCCTCTTTGTGGAGGTGACAGCCCAAATTATGATGATATTATGTGTTTATGCTCAGTGTTAACTGTTGAGGAAATGGGTAGCTATGTTTCTTTCCTACATTCCTCCTGCACCTCTCTGCCTGCTCCCCAATTCACCACTTTCCTATCCCCCCCATTTCAATTCTTTAAAGGACTCTCACGTGATGGTGAGCATTGTGCACCAATGCACATCACTTGTCAAGTGCAGTACAATATCTAACCTTATTTTGGGTTGTTATATACAACTGTCAAAGTACTCTCCAACCAGCCAACAGTTATTCAAAAGTGGAATTTAAGGTATTACATGAAGTTGTATTCAAACTCAGTACCATCCACACCAAAACATGGTAGGCATTCAAGCATTATTAATGGCTGAAATGTATCAGCACCAACCATAATGGACTCAGTGAAGCAACAGGTGTATTTATGTGAGCATATACCAAATAAGTGTCTGTATTGCATTTATAAAATATACCTGCTACTTATCTGACTGTGGCATGATGTGCTAATGTGGTGATACATTTATGTTTTCAACCAGATGGTACCAGGTTCAATTACAGCTATTTTACCATCTGTGCACATTGTTGCATGATGTGCACCACTGCACAATGACGCATAAATGAAAATAAATGTTGAAGATAGGACAGTGGTGAAAGGGGGAACCTGAACTGTTCCAGCATTAAATTCTGACAAAGACATAACTAATGGGTGGGCAAAGGCACATAAATAGGGACAATATATCAAGATGTCAAAGACATTATGAATGGTGAGGATAGAACTCTGTTGACATGTGGAAAAACCAGAGGGAAGGACAGGGGGAATAATTCAGAAACTGTGTACCATTTAATACTGACTGCATGAAATACATGTGCTGCATAATTGAGTCAGTGGCAGCAGATTTTAATACATTCTTCTTGGAGGCAGATGATCCTGGGTTTGATCCTGGGTTTGAATACTGGAGTATATAAGAATTTTACAATATCTATAAGTATATTTAATATTTTGTTGCAATTCAATGCTGCTGAGTGTTGATGCGTAATGGGCAGCTTCAGACAATATTTCTTTAAAGAAATGGGGGAGACAGGAAACTGGTGAAATGGGGAGCAAGCAGGGAGAAAAACAAAGTGAAAGCCAGGAAGGGAGGTGCAGGAGAGATGTAGGAAAAAAATATAGCTACCCATTTCCTCAAATGTTAACACTGAGCATATGTACATAATATTACCATAACTTGGACTGTCACCTCCACATAGAGGGATGATTTTTGGAGAGAGAGGAATGTTGGGGAACGATATGTCTGGTTCAGGTAAATTTAGTAGGCGAGGAAGCAATTGCAGACATACAAGACGGACAAGATGAGAAGCAGGGATGGGGAGGTACAGAAGAGCAGGGGGTACACCATGGTTAGGGTGGAGGTGGGGACATCCAGTACTCATGGTACACCATGGTTAGGGTGGAGGTGGGGACATCCGCTACTCATGGTACACCATGGTTAGGGTGGAGGTGGGGACATCCACTACTCATGGTACAGCATGGTTAGGGTGGAGGTGGGGACATCCACTACTCATGGTACACCATGGTTAGGGTGGAGGTGGGGACATCCACTACTCATGGTACAGCATGGTTAGGGTGGAGGTGGGGACATCCACTACTCATGGTACACCATGGTTAGAGTTGAGGTGGGGACATCCACTAATCATGGTACACCATGGTTAGGGTGGAGGTGGGGACATCCACTACTCATGGTACACCATGGTTAGGGTGGAGGTGGGAACATCCACTACTTATGGTACACCATGGTTAGGGTGGAGGTGGGGACATCCAGTACTCATGCTACACCATGGTTAGGGTGCAGGTGGGGACATCCACTACTCATGGTACACCATGGTTAGGGTGGAGGTGGGGACATCCAGTACTCATGGTGCACCATGGTTAGGGTGGAGGTGGGGACATCCAGTACTCATGGACATCAGTTTTAGTTAACAATGAGAATCTAATCCTTGCCCACTGGACTGTCACCACTGTATCCTTACTGCACCAATGGTTACAGTGCCTGACATTGGCATCTCCGTGTTGTACTGCAGACAAGGATGAACAGCAGGCACTCCATCCTGTGCAGGTGTGTATCAACAGTGCTGTGCACAAGCCTATGCATCAACCCTGGCAGTTCATCATGGGTGATAAAATCACCACCTCCACCACGGCTTCCAGAGGTACCTACAGGTCTAACCCGCAAGGCAGGACTACCTGACAGCCCATGTAGTGTAGGGGCATCAGAAAGGATGTTGTCAGGTTGTGTCCCAGATGTGCTGAGCAACAGTGCTGTAGCTGGAAGAGTGGGGGCAGGATGATCACATGGGACTAGCCCACCCCACTGCTCTGTGGTAAGAAAACAAAACAAAAAAGAGAGAGCAAGACTATATCAATCTTTTAACCCTTGGAGTGAGAGAAAAAAATGGACAACAGTAATCTTCAAATGTTACATACAAAGCATTGATACAATTATTTCAGTAAATTATGTTAGCTTTACTTTTAATACTACCAACTCCTAATAAATGTATTTAATACATATCCCCAGCTCATAGCACATGCACACTGTAGTACAGATTGCATCAAGCAATCCCTGATTATAGGTTCATAGGTTCATAGGTTGGTACTAGGCTATCGGCCCTGGGGCCTATACAAGCCTAGCCATAACAATTCCCTGGCTATTTCTTCCCACATTATTTACTTCCCTGGACCCCTGTCTAGCAGGGTGACTGACGTGATGCCCGGGGTGAATTTCCTTTCTCCCATCCAATCGTTTAGGTTCCTTTTGAAGAGGGCCAATAAGGCACTCTGCTTGACATGTATGGGCAGTCTATTCCAGAATATGGGGAGTCTCTGGGTCAGGAACCTATCCCTCCAGCATGTTTTGTTTATTGTGATGACAAGGTTTAGATCCCTGGAGCGTGTGGCTCTGAGGGATTGGGATTTCTTTAAGTGTAGCATGTCCAACAGCTCTGGGTTTGACATGGCCTTGTATGTTAAGCAAAGATCACCTCTGAGTAGACGATATGTGACAGAGTATAGCTGGAGTTTTTTAAGGTGGTCAGCATAGGGCATCTGCTTTAGGCCTGTGGTTCTTTAGTGAGGTATTTCTGTGGCCTTTCCAGTTGTTGCAGATGTCTTGAGAGGTACATACCAAACGGGGCATTGTATTCTATAATGGGTCTAATGGGTCTGATGTGTGCAATGTGCATATATTGTGCATATGAATTTCCACATTATACTGATGACAGATTACAGCAGGCCATTTGTGCCAGTGCTATAGATGTCTGATGTTACACTGCAATAATAATGAGCAATTATTAGTACTGTATATTTGGGAGGTGCGGTTTTTGAAACCACAACCTCTGACTACTGTTTAGTATTATACTGTTAACCTGCCCTACAGACTAATGCATGCATAGTTTCCTTTTCCATTAGAGATGCATGCTCCCTGTTATTTAAGAACATGGCACTGATGCTTGATGCTGCAGACTAATGCATGCACAGCTTCCTTTTCCATTAGAGATGCATGCTCCCTGTTATTTAAGAACATGGCACTGATGCTTGATGCTGCAGACTAATGCATGCACAGCTTCCTTTTCCAGTAGAGATGCATGCTCCCTGTTATTTAAGAACATGGCACTGACGCTTGATGCTGCAGACTAATGCATGCACAGCTTCCTTTTCCATTAGAGATGCATGCTCCCTGTTATTTAAGAACATGGCACTGATGCTTGATGCTGCAGACTAATGCATGCACAGCTTCCTTTTCCATTAGAGATGCATGCTCCCTGTTATTTAAGAACATGGCACTGACGCTTGATGCTGCAGACTAATGCATGCACAGCTTCCTTTTCCATTAGAGATGCATGCTCCCTGTTATTTAAGAACATGGCACTGACGCTTGATGCTGCAGACTAATGCATGCACAGTTTCCTTTTCCATTAGAGATGCATGCTCCCTGTTATTTAAGAACATGGCACTGACGCTTGATGCTGCAGACTAATGCATGCATAGTTTCCTTTTCCAGTAGAGATGCATGCTCCCTGTTATTTAAGAACATGGCACTGACGCTTGATGCTGCAGACTAATGCATGCACAGCTTCCTTTTCCATTAGAGATGCATGCTCCCTGTTATTTAAGAACATGGCACTGACGCTTGATGCTGCAGACTAATGCATGCACAGCTTCCTTTTCCATTAGAGATGCATGCTCCCTGTTATTTAAGAACATGGCACTGACGCTTGATGCTGCAGACTAATGCATGCATATTTGCATTTACAGTTGAGATATACAAAGTCAATGTTATGTAACAGTAATGTCAATTAATATATAGGATCATAGGAAGTTACTAAGCAATTGGCCCTAAGACCCTTATAAGCCTAGCCAAGAGTTGAGCCCATGTTTAGAAAACTCATATGCAGACATATATTTAAAATAAAAATTATATTTACTATTTTAAATATTGTAATTGTCTTTTACACTTTTCTGATGCATACATACCACATGCTTCTTACATCCTTGCCAAGTGCTGGGCACGAGTACTGACATTCACTGCTCACTCATTATCAGCTGTGGAAGAAACACAACAGAACAGAATGCCATTATGAATGACAGTGTTGACTATATCCAGCCTTTAACTCTTACAAGTAGTCCCTGAAATTGATACCTATACATCTGTGGGGTGTTCCCAGCCATACATTGCCTGAGCCAGTGGTTGAGCATATCCCTTTTCCTCCTACGGTGGTCATCAAAGTTGCAATGACATTGCTCACCAGCGTGTGGGATACATGTCACACTTGTGAGAGCGCTAGCCACACTATTCCAGGCTTCAGATTTATATTGGGTACTGAACAGTCCTGCTGCAGTAATGAGGGCCCATGTCCCTTAACTAGGAGTCCAACAAAGACTTTGGACTCCTGAACACCCCACCTCTGCACTTGGCAGCATGCTCACACGCCAGTAACTACAGACATGTCTGCTATAGATCAAGACTCAATGTTGAATGGTGTTTTCCCACCAATTGCATCTCATATACGCCTGTCATCCCACCAAATTCCATTAACTTGACATAGACACATGATGGTAAGTGAGACGCAACAGTGGCCAACACATTTTTAGATGGGGGCACTGTCTCATAACGTAAAAGTATTTGCAACTGTGACTTCCAGTTGGATTGGAACCCAGTAGCATGTGGTCCAAAAAGGGAATCAATCGCAAAATTAATAGCTGGTGCCACAGACTCAGTTGAGCAGGAGGTGTATTTTACAGACTGATTACCAACTGGCAGATTTAACTGGTGTTGCATACACCTGCTACTTCAGTAACTGAATGATACAGGTTATATGACAATCAATACTTAGAAACAATTTAGACAGTTTGTAGATAAATTAAAGGTAAGTTAGCTTAGTAACAGCAGGAAATGCAATATGAAGTGAGGGAAGGAGGGAATTTATGTTGTTATTTATTTATTTATTTAACATTTGTTTACTGGGAAAGTCCAACTTGGAACAAAGCCAATTTTTAGCAGAGGCCCAGGGGAGAAATACTCTAGACACATGTCTTTGTTACATGGGAAGAAACCAGAGTACCTAGAGAAAACCCTCACAAATGCAGGGATGACATGCAGACTCCGCACAGAAGGCACTCCAGCAGAGAATTGAACTGGAAAACTTCTTGCTGTGAGGTGACAGCGCTACCGCTGCACCACTGTGCCATCCATACTCAGAGAATTATACAGTCTACCACACTGCATTGCTTTAGCTCTATGTTATCTATGTTATCAGAGCTAACCACTGAGTGGTTTGAACACTGGCTCAAGATGATTGTCACTGTTAATGTAACACCTTGATGCCATGTGCAAAACTGGGAAAAATTAGTTGTGTATGGACGGATCTTACTGTTATCTTACTATTCACAGTTAACTGCATTTTATGTAAGTATTATTTTCTAGGCATCATGGCTTAGAGAGAAGAAAGAATAGTTGTGTTAAATCTTACCATAACCATAGATGTCCTTTTCTTACTGTGGGACACTCCACCTCAGGAGACCTGAACTTCGGTTCTTATACAAAAGCTTAAGCCTGGCCACTGTAGGTACATGGGACATCGCACATAGGGCTGTAAACCAGGGACCTTAAATGTGATGTCTGAATGCACAGACCTCAGAACTTAAATGCCCAGTTAGACAGTCCCATAGAGAGTAACAAGTGATGTCAACCAGAGGTGCAAAGTGTCATATGCTGGTTAGTCTGACCTGAGACTAGGGTAGTGGCTCAGAGTGCCCTTTAGACAGGTCAAAGGTAAAAAAGAGGGACAGATGGGTAGGAAGGAATATTGCAACATGGAAGAGAAGGACATCTATGGTTATGGTTATGGTAAGATTTTACACAGCTATTCTATGTCCTTATATTCCTTTGTTGCAGTATTCTTAGTGTGGGAGAGTACCACTGCTTAATTAGAGGGAAGGGTAGAGATATATGTAACTGATTCCACAAAACCCTGCAGGATTGCTCTAGTAAACCCTGTCCAGGCTCTGGATATGTGGTCCACTTTGTAGTGTCTGGTGAAGGTGTGAATTGTGGATCAGGTGGCTGCTTCCAGGATGGAGGCTGTGTCTAGGCCTTTGAGGAAGGCTTTGGAGGTTGCTACACTCCTGGTAGAATGAACTCTTACTCCCTGGGGTAAGTGTTTGCCATGATGGGAATAGCAGAAGCAAATAGTTTTCCTAATCCAACAGGTCATGATTTGTTTGGAGACTGCCTTGCCCAGGGCCCTAGGGTGGAAGGATACAAAGAATTGGATAGATTTTCTAATGGACTTAGTTTTGTCTAGATAAAACCTTGGTTGTCTCTGCACATCCAGGGAATGGAATATCCTCTCACTGTCATTGGTTGGAGAGGGGAGGAGGTGGGCAGGTGAATGGATTGGTTTAGGGACAGTTTGTTGACCACTTTAGGCATGAAGGAAGGGTTAATATGTAGGGTTACCCTATCCTTGTGGAAGGTAGTGTAGGGAGAGCAGGCCATTAGAGATTGTAACTCTGGCACCTCTCCAGCTGAGGTAAGGGCTACCAGCAGTACAGTCTTCCATGTACACATTTGGAGCGCAGCAGCACTAGATGGTTCGAATGGGGCCAGTGTTAGTTTTTCTAGAATGAAGTTTAGGTCCCGGGGGTGAGATAGGTTTTCTTGGTGGTCTGATGTGCAAGACCCCTTTCAGGAATTATTTGACATTTAGCGTGGTTAGTAAAGGGCAATCTAGTGGTAGACAGGTTGAAATTGCCGATAGGTGGACTTTCACTGAAGAGTACAAATGACCAACCTTAATTAGTTCACACACATGGGTAAGGACTTGGGGGGGCTGCTTGGCAGGAATCCCTGTCCTTATGGAGACACCAGTTGGAGAATCTTTCCCATTTCAATAAGTAGGATCTCCTAGTAGTCGGTTTCCTAGCATCCCTCAGGGCTAAAAGTACATCCTCTGAGTAGTGGTGTCTGAAAGGGATTAAACGTTTATCACCCAGAGTGTCAGACCTAATATCTGTTGGTGAGGGTGGCCTAATGATTAAGGTGTTTGCCTTGCAAACACAAGGTGCAAGGTTTGAATCTCACAAGGTATAATTGGCTAGGCTTAGAATGGCTCGCAAGGGCAGTTAGCTTAGTACTAATCTATGAACCTATGTAAATAAGAGTTTCCTTTTGCTGTGTGAGTAGGTCCACCATGTGGAGTAACTTGTGGTGATTGCCCTTGGCTAATGAGAGAAGTAGGGAGAACAAATGCTCCCTTGGCCAATAGGGAGTCACCAGCAAGATTTTTGGTTTCTCCCTCCTGATTTTCAGGAGGACTTTTTGAATGAGAGGGAAGGCTGGAAATGCATACAGAAACCGCCCCTTCCATGGAATGCTGACGGCATCTACCCTCCAGGCAAGTGGAGAGTGGTCCTTGGTGCAGAATTTTTCCAATTGGGGGGAGGTAAACAAATCTATCTGAGGTGTGTCCCACCGGTGGACAATGTCTAGAAAGGTTGTCCCTGTTCAGCATCCATTCATGCTGTAGAGGGATGTTCTGCTGAGAATGTCCGCTTGTTTGTTGTCCTGGGAAGAGATGTATGCTGCCTCCAGGGATAAGCTGTTCTGGAGGCAAAGTCCCAGATTTGTAATGTTATCCGGCAGGGGAAGTAGACCTTGGTCCGTACCTGTTTGTTGAGATGCCATATGACCATGGTGTTGTCTGTGAAGATTTGAAGGGAGTCCGGATGCAGGATAGAGAGGAAGGCTTTCAGGGCCAGAAGAACTGCAGCCATTTTCCTCAGATTGATATGCTACTTTTGAACGGTAGGGTGCCAGGTCTCCTGTACCATGAAGCCTTTCCATGGTAGGCCCCCAACCTAGGTCTGAACCATCTGTATGCATGTGCTGGGTTGGGGAGGGTGGTTGTTGTGGAAGGCCTGTGTTCAAAATTATGTGTTGGTCCACCACCTTAGTTCTTTTTTGAAGCAGGGCAGGAGTGTAATCTGGCACTCTAGGGGATGCTGGTGTTGTGACCACACATTTTTCAAGTAGCACTGCAATTTTAACATGTGCGCTCTGGCTACAGGCAGCATAGGGATGGTGGCTGCCATTAGTCCCAGGATCTGCATGAATTGCCTTGCAGATATCTGATGAACCTTTAATAGGCTTTGGAAGTGAGTGGAGAGAGAAAGAACTTTGTCCTGAGAGAGGAAGGCCCACATCAGGTCTGTTCCTATCCTGCAGCCCAGAAAGATTTTGTCCTGCTGGGGGATTAAGGAAGATTTTTGGAGGTTGAGGGTGAATCCCAAGCTTTGCAGCAGGGAAGTGGTGAACCTCAGATGCTTTTGAAGGGGGTCCTCTGTTCCAGCTGGAATGAGGATGTCGTCTAGGTAAGGATAGATTTGAACAGCTTTGGTTCTGCAGAAGGCTGTAGCTGGGGCTAGGCATTTTGTAAATACACTGGGTGCAATAGATAAACCAAAGGGCAAAGCTGTAAATTGAAAGTGAGAGCAAGGCCCAGTGAAATGCAAGAATTTTCTGTGGGAAGGTTTTAAACGGATATGGAGATATGCTTCTTTTAGATCTAGTGTGACCACGAAGGCCTAGGCTGGAAGTAATGAGAGTAGAGTTTGAAGGGATAGCATTCTGAATGATGGAGCTTTCAGGAATAAATTTATAAAGGAAGGATCTAGTATTGGTCTCCAACACCCGTCTTTTTTGGGGACCAGAAAGTCTTGAGTAAAAGTTCCTTTCTGTCCTCGAGGGAGAGGTTCTACATTTTCTAAGGTCAGAAGGTCTTGCAGTATGTGAGGAATGAGATGCAGTTGATTTTTGGAGGGAAAAGAAATGCCACTTAGAAGGGGCTTTTTCCTTCCAGGAAAGGAAATATCAATTTTGTATTATTGCCAGCACCCAGCTGTCTGATGTGATGGATTTCCAAATGGGAAGGCAGTAGGAGAGGCAGCATTCTCGACGCATTTCTCCGGGGCACTCCGCTGACAACAAGGCTCTGTGGAACCTAGTCGGTAAAATGGTCACAAAAAATAAAAATAAAAGAGGCAGCATGACAAGGGGAGGTGGGCAAGGCAGTCATGTATTGTTGGGTCCACTTCTATCTTGAAAAGGCTGCCTTTGACTGGGTTGTGAGACAACTGGTCTGGAGGAGGTTTGCCTCCTGGTTTCTCTCCTATGCCTGGAAGAGGAAGGGGTAACCGAAGAGGGGGGCCTTCTAACTAAGGTAGTCTTTGCAGGATAACTTCTATAGTATTTAGGGATGAGGGACACAAGCAAGTACTTGATGTCTTGAAGCTCTTTACTTTTTTTGACAGGTTTTTGAAAAGGTCTGCAAACTGTTTACCAAACAGGAGGTTGTGGTCTAATGGAGTGTCTAGGATTTTAGACTTTAAATCATCTGGTAGTGGTTGGAGATGTAGACAAGAATATCTGTGGAGCACTGATGCAGAAGCTGCAGACCATGCAGAGGCCTCTGCTGCATCATAACTGCATCTAATAGAATTTCTGCCTACCTGAGAAGCCAGGGACAGTTTAGATGCTATCTCAGTTTTGGTAGGGCAATCAGGGGTGGATGACAGGAAAGTAGTGGCTTGTAATACTAGGTCCAAGGCATATTGTATCATATGGGTTTGATAGTTGATAGATTTAAAGTCTAGGATGGAGGAGGTATACATCTTCATTCCTATCCTGTCCATATTTTTGCTATCCTTATCAGTAGGCAGAAGAGATGCTGATGGAATCAGTCTTGGTTGCTTGTCAGGGGATACAGCAATTACAACAAGGTCTGCCAGGGGTGATTTTACAAGGAATGCTTGATCATCTGGAACTTTATAGAACCTGTCAGGTCTCTTAGGGGCTGGTGGTTGTGAGTCTGGGTTCTTTGATGCATCAAGGTAGGCAGGAATGAAAAGTGGGATGGCTGAAAGAGAGGGAGATTCCACTTGGAGTAATTCAAAATATCTCCTTTGTGTGTCAGTCATTTGGGAAGTGTCCCATTAAAATTATCCTTTCATCTTTGTGATGATCTCCCCAAAGATGATACCTCTGGTGGAGAATCCCCTTCAATGGATTCCTCATCTGGGGAATAATATTCAAGTGGGGAGGTAATTTGAGAGGAATAAGAGAATGATTCATCGGAGGATGAACAGTAGGGTTCCAGTTCTTCTTCCCCTTCCTGGGAAGTAGGCAAAGGGAGAGAAGTGGCAGAGGCAGGCCTAGGACTGAGCACTGTAATGGTGGAAGGAACAGGCCGTGGGCCTAACGGCCATGAAGGCCTGCATCAAGGAGCCGATGAAAGATTGCCAGCCTGGGACTCCTTCAGAAGGCGAAGTCTGGCGCTTTGTTTTCTGTTTCCTTTTTAAAGGTGTATTTCTCTGACTGTCAATGTAAATAAAATAGAAAAAAATGCCATGTAATGCATGGGCAAGTTTTCTTTTTTATGCATGTATTAAGAGGCAGATTTAATGTCCAGGAAAAGTTAAATAATGGATTAAATACTGTCAGAGAGGATGGGGTGGTGAGGTGGGAAAAGAATATAATCTAAGAAAAGATAATGATGGGAAACCACGAATAAAGGACAAACCAAATGAAAAATTGTGAAAGGAAGAGCAGTTACACATCACATACTAAAACAGCATGTGTTGGTGTAACAATTTTCATTTGAAAATGGAGGATGATGTGTGAGAGGTCAGACTGTTGTGTGGTCAGTGATGAGGAGGATTAACAAATGAAATGGGAGGTGAGTTTTGGTGAGGAAAGAAAAAGTACAGTTTTGTACCTACCATAAATGTAGATGTTCGAAGATCCACATTGCTGCAGTCCTTACTTATGGGTAGTCCGCTGTCCTCGGTCAGCCCGAATACCAAAGTATTAGGCTGATGTCGGTCATGGGTGCATAGCCCTGACATCAGAGCGTCAGGGTATAAAAGCGCATGACCGACGTCATATCCTCAGTCATTTCTTGCCCCAGATGTCAGAAGGCCCTAAAAGAAAGGCCACAGCCAAAAAACAGAGAACCTCCCCCAAAAGATATGCCCAACTACAGCCATCACCCAAACCATATAACCATGCTAAGCTACAGAGGGGAAGGAGGGAGGGAAAGTGGACTGCAGCAATGTGGATCTTCGAACATCTACATTTATGGTAGGTACAAAACTGTACTATGTTCTTCATCTCACATTGCTGCAGTCCTTACTTATGGGTAGAATCCCAAAGCAACGGGAAAGGGAGGTTGGAAAAATCATAAAGCAGTAGGGGCAGCTAAAATGCCCTGTAATATTGCAGTGGCAAATCCAGCCCTAGATTTAGAATAAAGAGGAAGGTGGTAATGTCTAGAAAAAGTATGTACTGAACTCCAAGTGGCTGCTTCCAAAATATCTTTTGTAGCTACCCCCCTTAGAAAGGCAGTAGAAGTTGCAGTAGCTCTAGTGGAATGAGGTCTGATTCCAGCCGGAATCTCCTTACCATGATGGGAATAACAAAAAGAAATACAAAACCCAATCCATTTAGAAATAGTTTGTTTTGAAACAGGTCTACCCTGTGAACCCAAAGCAAAGGAAACAAACAACTGCTGAGACTGTCTGAACTCCTTGGTTCTGCTCAAATAATAACGCAACTGCCTGTGAATATCCAAAGTATGCAAAATCTTTTCCCCTTTATTTTGAGGATTTGCATAAAAAGTAGGCAAATGAATAGTTTGGTTTAAGGCCACACTAGAAACCACTTTAGGCATAAAGGAAGGATTAGTACGCAAAGATACCCTATCCTTATGAAAAATCAAGAAAGGCTCCACTGCCATAAGGGCCTGCAATTCAGAAACCCTTCTTGCAGAAGTAATGGCCAACAAAAAAGCAGTTTTCCATGATAAATACTTTAATTCGGCAGTAGCTGCAGGCTCAAAAGGTTGTAGAGTAAGCTTTTCCAACACAAAATTGAGATCCCAAGCAGGAGTAGGAGCTCTACGTGGGGGTCTTATGTTCTTTGCCCCTCTGAGAAACTGCTTAAACAAAGGATGAGAGAATAAAGGAGGGTCACAGTCATAGTGAGCCGAAATGGCTGCGGCATGAACCTTTATGGAGGAGAAGGACAAACCTTTGTCTAATAACTCAGTAAGATATTGTAAGGAAGCACTCAAATTAGGCTTGGAAACATCAAAGTCCTTCCCTTTGCTCCAAAAAAATAAAAAATCTCCTCCATTTATCAGCATAAACTTTCCATGTACTAGGCCTCCTGGCCTCCAAAATAACCTTCAAAACTTGTTGTGGAAGCTGAGAACCTCCAGAATTTAAAACAGAATATGCCAGGCTGTTAGATGCAGAGACTGAATTCTGACATTGAGAAAGTGATTGCCCTCCTGAGACAAAAGGTGTGGAATCAAAGGCAGAGGCCATGGAGGCTTCCGGACCAAACTCCTCAGTAGTGGGTACCAGTGTTGTCGAGGCCAATCCGGTGCTATCAGGATCATGGATGGCTTGTCTTGTCTGGCCTTCAAGAGAACCTTGGGCAGAAGAGGTAGAGGTGGAAAGGCATATACATGAAGACTGTTCCAACTGAATGACAGAGCATCCACCTTCCAAGCTGTGGGATGAAACCTTCTTGTGCAAAACTTTGGCAACTGGTAATTTAGTGGAGAAGCGAACAGATCTATGTCTGGAGTCCCCCATGCCACTGTCAACTTTTGAAATACCTGAGGATCCAATTTCCACTCGTGAGGATCCACTATTTGTCTGCTCAATACATCTGCTAAGGAGTTCTGTGCTCCTGGCAGAAACCTTGCCTGAAGATTGAGGTTGTAACTGAGAGCTGTCTCCCACAAAATCATCGCTTGCCTGCAAAGAGGGTAAGAATGAGTTCCCCCTTGCTTGTTGATGTACCACATGACAGTTGTGTTGTCTGTTAGAATCAACACCTGCCCTGGGTGAAGTAAATCCTTGAAAGCCATCAATGCAAATTGTACTGCTAACATCTCCTTCAGGTTGATATGCAAATGTTGAAGTCTGGCAGGCCACGTGTCTTGCACCCATTTTCCATCGAGGTGTGCTCCCAAGCCTTGTCCGAGGCATCCGTCGTTAGAATCTGACTCGCCTCTGGTCGGGTCACAGAGAGTCCCTTGTTTAGGTGACATTCCTGAGCCCACCACAAAAATTCCTTCTGAATGCAAGGTATTATCTGAATGACAGTGTCTAGATCCTGGCAGTGTTGTGTCCATAGATTTTTGAGATACCATTGAAGCTTCCTCATATGCAATTTGGCATTGGGAAGCACCAGAATACAAGATGCCATGAACCCCAAGGCTTGAAGGACTGTCCTTGCAGTCAGCCTGGACTGTAGAGACATTTGTTGGAAATAACGTGAAAGACTTTTCTGTTTGTCCGGGGTCAAAAAGGCCATCTGGGAAGCTGTATTCAGTCTCACACCCAGAAAGCACATGTCCTGAGAGGGTACTAGACTGGACTTTGTTTCGTTCACAGAATACCCGAGGCATCTCAACACTACCATCACATACTGTAGATGTTGAAGAAGCTCGTCCTTGTCTTGTGCCATAATCAGGCAATCGTCCAAATAAGGATAAATTTGTATTCCTTCCATCCTGAAAAAGGCTATCACTGGAGCCAGAACCTTTGTGAACACTCTGGGTGCAGTAGATAAGCCAAAGGGCAATGCAGAGAACTGATAATGTAAATTCCCAGCTCGAAAACGCAGGTACTTCCTGCAACTGGGCCTGATAGGAACATGAAGATAAGCCTCTTTTAGATCCAAAGTTACCATCCAGTGATCTTTTCCCAGGAGAGGCAAAAGCTGTTGTAAAGTCAACATTTTGAACCTTGGAATGTCCAAATAAGTGTTGAGGAGAGATAAATCCAAAATCGGTCTCCACGTGTTCCCTTTCTTTGGTACTAGAAACAGGCGGGAATAAAACCCTAGACCCACTTCTGAAGGAGGTACTGGCTGTATGGCTCCCATGTGAAGAAGTAAAGAAATCTGTTTGTGAGCCTCCATCCTTTGTCGAGGAGGAATGTCTGGCATACCTTTGAAAGGAGGCAAAGTATGGAAATAAAACTTGTAACCTTTGCTTATAATGCCCAACACCCATTCGTCTTGGGTGATTAAAAACCAATTTTGCTTGAAGAGAGCTAGTTTTCCTCCCAAAGGAGCTACCAGGCAAGAAGGATCTGGTAGCTGAAAATGCAGGTCATTGGGCCTGTTTACGAAAGGACTGGCCCCTACCCTCACCAGCAGATTGAGCAGGCGAACTCCATGTTCTAGGCCTAAAGGTACTCTGAGCCCTGCCCCTACCCCGCCTAGATCTACCCCTAGACTGGGAATCAGAAGAAGGGTACATCCACCCCTTAGCAGGCCAATTTCTACTAAACTTAGGAGGTTGAACCTGCAAAAAATCTTTAACAGTCTGCATAGACTTAGCCTTGTCCTCCATTTTCTTCAAAACAGACTCCACAGGAGGACCAAACAAAACTTCGGACTGTAAAGGGCATCCAGAATTCTAGACTTAACATGCTCAGATAAATTCTGATCCTTAAGCCAGGCATGCCTACGAAGAACTGAACCAGTGGCAGCCACTCTCGAAGAAGCCTGCAAAGCATCAAAGCCACACTGCAAAGAATGTTTCCCCACCTGCTCAGAAACATGCACCAAATCTTGCAATTCTTTACACTCAATGCCCTCTGCCAAAGCATCCACCTTAGATTTTAGCTGAGAGAGGAAATTCTGATATTTCAACATATGAAACTGGCAATTTAAAGCCCTCATTGCTAAAGTAGAAGAGGTGTACACCTTCTTACCCCATCTGTCCAAAGCTCTAGCTTCCTTATCTAGAGGAACCGGATTCTTTACAACAGAAGCCCTAACACCCTTAGGCCCCTGACTAATAGTTTCCGGTCCGCCCTAGGACTCTTATATAGGTATTTATGAGCCTCAGGTACCCTATAATACCTATCCGGTTTAACTGGTGCAGGAGGCATAGAATCTGGATTGAACGAGGCCTCCGAAAAAACATCCTGAACAACATCCAAAACAGGAGGAATAGCCAAGGGTCTGTGCTGTGGTAAAAACAAGAACTCTCTAAGCCTCTTTCTGGAATCTGAGTAATCCTGTCCTTCCCACTTAAAATGTTCCCTCATAGAGTGTAAGGTTTCTGAAAATGAAAAATCCTCTGGAGGGGAAGCAGAAGGAGTAGAATCCTCTGCATCGGAATCCGAATAAGGAGGAAAATCTTGAATATCTTCAGCAGAAGACTCAGAATCATCTGAGGCCTGCTCCAAAATTTCCAACTCTGGCTCTACCCTGGGCCTCTTATCAGGAGGGGGCATGGAACCTCTAATTAAAGAAATCAAATCTTCTGCCATCTTAAGCATATGCTTCTTAGGTACAGACCCTGAAGAACCAGAACTAACTCCAGAAGAAGGCAAAACAGACCTGCCCTTAGAAGGAGCCCTAGAAACAGAAGCAGAAGGCCTAACCCCCTTAGACAAAGAAGGGAGAATAGTAACCTGAGAGGCCCCTTCAGCCTGACCTGACTCCTGTGAGGCCACATCCTGTAAAATCAAGGTTTCCCCCTGAGACTCAACAGAAACTTCAGCCGGCTCCACCTGTTCCACTGCAGTCTCTAAAGGACCGGCGTACGAAATGGACAAATCATCCTGTCTAGGCTTTACAGATTTGTCTTTACGCTTCTTAGGAAGCGGGCCGGAGGATCCGACGGCATATTATAATTACACCTTTTGCCAAAGACTAACCTAGCGCAATCTAGCCTTCTCTTAATAGTGCGCTTATTAAACCTAGCACAAAACCGACACCCAACTACGTCGTGCTCCGGTCCCAAGCAAGGGATACAAAGCGAGTGGTAATCCCTATGCGGTATCTGCTTCCCACAAGAAATACAATTATTCACTTTTTCTGACATCCGGTAAACAACTGAGGCAAGAAAAAAACAAAAATGCTCCCCAACGGGGTACTTATCCCAACTTGGTATGTCTGAAACTCCGAAATCAAAAAATTTCAGAAAGCCGAACGACACTTGCAACGCTGCTTCTGCATCGGACCATGCGGCAAAAAAGACTGAGGATATGACGTCGGTCATACGCTTTTATACCCTGACGCTCTGATGTCAGGGCTGTGCGCCCATGACCGACGTCAGCCTAATACTTTGGTATTCGGGCCGACCGAGGACAGCGGACTACCCATAAGTAAGGACTGCAGCAATGTGAGATGAAGAACATCAGAACAGCTAAAAGAGCAGTGAAGGATGTTGAAAGTATAAAGCTTTTAAACTATCAGGTTGCAGAGGAACACACATGACAAACAGTAATTCAGGATTGCTTGATTACCTGTGTCAACTTACTAAGAAACAGACAGCAATAAAAACAAGTGATGTACCCTGGTGTCTTTTACTATAGCAGCACCCCTAGTAATCTCAATTCACCTGAAGACCATTACCTGTGAATTACCTGCTTAGGGACGCCTAAAGTAATGCTACTTTGGTGTGACAGCAACTATACAAAACTACACCTGCGGATATAAAGGTTCATGATCTGCATCCCCTTGTTTACTTCCTGTGTAATACAAACTCTTATTCATTCATTCACTAATTCATTCACAATTATGTGTGCATACACTGGTTTGCATAATGTAAAAAACAAAAGAAAAAAGAAGTCGATGCTCTAACCTGGATATTGGAGATCTCCTGCTTCTGTGCGCCTTGAAGTTTTTTAAGATGGTTGATCTTTGATGCAAGAGTAGTTTCCATCTCTCCCTGGATATAAAGAACAGTATTAATTCATCAGGTATTAAGAACAATATTTTATAACTTGAAGCAAATGAGATTTTCTAATGATGTTGCAATAACAAAGTAAAATATTTGCACTCATCTTGTGAAGGCTGCTAGTAAAGACTGCTGAGTGAGAATTTCTGATCTGGTTTGCCATTTCTAGATAACCTTTTTTGTCCTTGTTTGATTACACAGCTAATTTAATTACATTGTCTTGAAGTTTTTAAGAGTAATGACTTAAAACAACTTGCTTAATTGCTTTTGAAGTGTGGCAGGCGCTGCAAAACTGTTTTTTTTTAATTTAGGGTAAGGAAACACGTCAACAATTTCCTGTAAAACCTGCCAAAATGCTGTGTAAGCATTTTATTTTATTATTTATTTATTTATTTTGGGTAATTTGACTGCATATATTTTCCTGTATCTGCTTTGTATTTTATTGCAGTGTTATTTTAATGAAAACATTTTTCTTCTTGGAGTTTTAAAAGTTCTAGGTTAATCTAACTCCTTTTGCATAAATGGATGAAGTCCTGATCTGAGCAAGAGTTTTACTAATGATTCAGGTACCTGCTGTAACTGGTGTAGCAGAGGGGGACTGATATCAGGGCTGAGTTTTACTAATGAGTCAGGTACGTGCTGTAGCAGGTATAGCAGAGGGGGAGTGATAATCAGGGCTGAGTTTTACTAATGAATCAGGTACCTGCTGTAGCGGGTGTAGCAGAGGGGGAGTGATATCTGGGCTGAGTTTTACTAATGAGTCAGGTACCTGATGTAGGTGGTGTAGCAGAGGGGGACTGATATCTGGGCTGAGTTTTACTAATGAGTCAGGTACCTGCTGTAGCGGGTGTAGCAGAGGGTGACTGATATCAGGGCTGAGTTTTACTAATGAGTCAGGTACCTGCTGTAGCAGGTGTAGCAGAGGGGGACTGATATCAGGGCTGAGTTTGACTAATGAGTCAGGTACCTGCTGTAGCGGGTGTAGCAGAGGGGGAGTGATATCTGGGCTGAGTTTTACTAATGAGTCAGGTACCTGCTGTAGCAGGTATAGCAGAGGGGGAGTGATATCAGGGCTGAGTTTTACTAATGAGTCAGGTACGTGCTGTAGCAGGTGTAGCAGAGGGTGACTGATATCTGGGCTGAGTTTGACTAATCAGTCAGGTACCTGATATAGGTGGTGTAGCAGAGGGGGAATGATATCAGGGCTGAGTTTTACTAATGAGTCAGGTACCTGCTGTAACTGGTGTAGCAGAGGGGGACTGATATCAGGGCTGAGTTTGACTAATCAGTCAGGTACCTGATATAGGTGGTGTAGCAGAGGGGGAATGATATCAGGGCTGAGTTTTACTAATGAGTCAGGTACCTGCTGTAGCGGGTGTAGCAGAGGGGGACTGATATCAGGGTTGAGTTTTACTAATGAGTCAGGTACCTGATGTAGGTGGTGTAGCAGAGGGGGAGTGATATCAGGGCTGAGTTTTACTAATGAGTCAGGTACCTGCTGTAACTGGTGTAGCAGAGGGGGAGTGATATCAGGGCTGAGTTTTACTAATGAGTCAGGTACCTGCTGTAGCGGGTGTAGCAGAGGGGGAATGATATCAGGTCTGAGTTTTACTAATGAGTCAGGTACCTGATGTAGCGGGTGTAGCAGAGGGGGAGTGATATCAGGGCTGAGTTTTACTAATGAGTCAGGTACCTGCTGTAGCGGGTGTAGCAGAGGGGGACTGATATCAGGGCTGAGTTTTACTAATGAGTCAGGTACCTGATGTAGGTGGTGTAGCAGAGGGGGACTGATATCAGGGCTGAGTTTTACTAATGAGTCAGGTACCTGATGTAGCGGGTGTAGCAGAGGGGGAGTGATATCAGGGCTGAGTTTTACTAATGAGTCAGGTACCTGCTGTAGCGGGTGTAGCAGAGGGGGAGTGATATCAGGGCTGAGTTTTACTAATGAGTCAGGTACCTGATGTAGCGGGTGTAGCAGAGGGGGACTGATATCTGGGCTGAGTTTGACTAATGAGTCAGGTACCTGCTGTAGCGGGTGTAGCAGAGGGGGAGTGATATCTGGGCTGAGTTTTACTAATGAGTCAGGTACCTGCTGTAGCGGGTGTAGCAGAGGGGGAGTGATATCAGGGCTGAGTTTTACTAATGAGTCAGGTACCTGCTGTAGCGGGTGTAGCAGAGGGGGACTGATATCAGGGCTGAGTTTTACTAATGAGTCAGGTACCTGCTGTAGCGGGTGTAGCAGAGGGGGACTGATATCAGGGCTGAGTTTTACTAATGAGTCAGGTACCTGCTGTAGCGGGTGTAGCAGAGGGTGACTGATATCAGGGTTGAGTTTGACTAATGATTCAGGTACCTGCTGTAGCGGGTGTAGCAGAGGGGGAATGATATCAGGGCTGAGTTTTACTAATGAGTCAGGTACCTGCTGTAACTGGTGTAGCAGAGGGTGACTGATATCAGGGCTGAGTTTTACTAATGAGTCAGGTACCTGCTGTAGCAGGTGTAGCAGAGGGTGACTGATATCAGGGCTGAGTTTTACTAATGAGTCAGGTACCTGCTGTAACTGGTGTAGCAGAGGGGGACTGATATCAGGGCTGAGTTTTACTAATGAGTCAGGTACCTGCTGTAGCGGGTGTAGCAGAGGGTGACTGATATCAGGGCTGAGTTTTACTAATGAGTCAGGTACCTGATGTAGGTGGTGTAGCAGAGGGGGACTGATATCAGGGCTGAGTTTTACTAATGAGTCAGGTACCTGCTGTAGCGGGTGTAGCAGAGGGTGACTGATATCAGGGCTGAGTTTTACTAATGAGTCAGGTACCTGCTGTAGCGGGTGTAGCAGAGGGGGAGTGATATCTGGGCTGAGTTTGACTAATCAGTCAGGTACCTGATGTAGGTGGTGTAGCAGAGGGGGAGTGATATCAGGGCTGAGTTTTACTAATGAATCAGGTACCTGATGTAGGTGGTATAGCAGAGGGGGAATGATATCAGGGCTGAGTTTTACTAATGAGTCAGGTACCTGATGTAGGTGGTATAGCAGAGGGGGAGTGATATCTGGGCTGAGTCTGACTAGTGAGTCAGGTACCTGCTGTAGCGGGTGTAGCAGAGGGGGACTGATATCAGGGCTGAGTTTTACTAATGAATCAGGTACCTGATGTAGGTGGTATAGCAGAGGGGGAGTGATAATCAGGGCTGAGTTTTACTAATGAGTCAGGTACCTGCTGTAGCAGTTGTAGCAGAGGGGGATTGATATCTGGGGCTGGGTTTGGCTAATCAGTCAGGTACCTGCTGTAGCTGGTATAGCAGATGGCGAATTATGAGACTGATTCTGCTCACCTCTCTCAGGGAGGGGAAGGGGTGGGTCAGGACATAAGTAGTACATGGGAATTTCCTGGTGGTAACCAGAGAAATATGCCTAGAGTTAATTTTCTGATAGACAGAGTTAACTGCAGGCTTATGTCACTTGAAAGCCAACTCCACAGCCATCCGGCTATGAGAGCACCAGTTCTAGTACCTTAATGTTACACCCAAATGGGAATGAATGAATAGGGTGTTTGTTGGAAGTTTGATGGTCAAATGTGTGGAAATGGACAAAAAGATGTTAAAAAAAATATAGCAGAAAGGGCAGAAAGCTAACAGCTTGTTTCCTTCTGTAAGGCTGAAGCAATTCACTGTTTTTGAACTGTGGAAAGATGTGTAACTATTACATTTATTTAAGATAAAGAGACAGCTCAATGTTATATTGACACAACCACAAGGAAGACTGTTCTATGAGTGTTTCTGATTTTTCTTTTCTGTAATTTGCTTACTACATTGTCTTTTTCTTCTACTTTATACTGAAGTTTTACATTACTTTAAAAGTTTTGTATGTGTGGTGTTTCAAAACTTTCAGTAAAGAAAGCTGTGTTTTTCATGTGAGTCAAGGGAAATAACTGCTTCTGGACTGTGACATGAACTAAGAGCACACATTTTCATTAAAAATGTGAAAAAAGGTAACACTTTATTGAGAGAGCTTCCAGTAATGGTCATAATGTGACTATGTGAGTATTTTGTTTCTGTGTAAGTATGTAATTAGCCCTGTAACTATTGCCATGAGAGTATTTTGTTTCTGTGTAAGTATGTAATTAGCCCTGTAACTATTGCCATGAGAGTATTTTGTTTCTGTGTAAGTATGTAATTAGCCCTGTAACTATTGCCATGAGAGTATTTTGTTTCTGTGTAAGTATGTAATTAGCCCTGTAACTATTGCCATGAGAGTATTTTGTTTCTGTGTAAGTATGTAATTAGCCCTGTAACTAATGTGTTCTTAATACCTCTGGCAATTCATATGCATTTCCATTCCCATTCTCATGTCATTTGTGTATACAGTGATCACTTCAAGAGCATATAAAATGCCAATGAATTATTTTTTCAATAAAACTTGTAGTAAAACATATTTTAGTGACCATTTGATAGTTAACACAGAATTCTTAGATGTTAACAACCTACGTCCTGTGGTTGTGAGCTCGGTTTACAATCACTGACAACAATGCAATTTTCACACTGGAATGTGCATAACAGTAAAACAGCTCATTGACACTGGGGCAATTCTGACACTGAAATGTGTATAACTGTAACAAAAGATAACGCCCATGCATATAACTCTCATGTTGTAATCTGTATAACTGTAACAAAAGATAACGCCCATGCATATATATCTCATGTTATAATCAGTATAACTGTAACAAAAGATAACATCCATGCATATAATTCTCATGTTGTAATCTGTATAACTGTAACAAAAGATAACGCCCATGCATATAATTCTCATGTTGTAATCTGTATAACTGTAAAAAAAGATAACGCCCATGCATATAATTCTCATGTTGTAATTTGTATAACTGTAACAAAAGATAACGCCCATGCATAGAATTCTCATATTGGAATCTGTATAACTGTAACAAAAGATAACGCCCATGCATATAATTCTCATGTTGTAATCTGTATAACTGTAACAAAAGATAATGCCCATGCATATAATTCTCATGTTGTAATCTGTATAACTGTAACAAAAGATAACGCCCATGCATATAGGACTCATGTTGTAATCTGTATAACTGTAACAAAAGATAACGCCCATGCATATAATTCTCATGTTGTAATCTGTATAACTGTAACAAAAGATAATGCCCATGCATATAATTCTCATGTTGTAATCTGTATAACTGTAACAAATGATAACGCCCATGCATATAATTCTCATGTTGTAATCTGTATAACTGTAATAAAAGATAACGCCCATGCCTATAATTCTCATGTTGTAATCTGTATAACTGTAACAAAAGCTAATGTCCATGCATATAATTCTCATGTTGTAATCTGTATAACTGTAACAAAATAAAACGCCCATGCACATAATTCTCATGTTGTAATCTGTATAACTGCAACAAACGATAATGCCATGCATATAATTCTCATGTTGTAATCTGTATAACTGTAACAAAGGATAACGCCCATGCATATAATTCTCATGTTGTAATCTGTATAACTGTAACAAAAGCTAATGTCCATGCATATAATTCTCATGTTGTAATCTGTATAACTGTAACAAAAGATAACGCCCATACATATAATTCTCATGTTGTAATCTGTATAACTGTAACAAAAGATAACGCCCATGCATATAATTCTCATGTTGTAATCTGTATAACTGTAACAAAAGATAACGCCCATGCATATAATTCTCATGTTGTAATCTGTATAACTGTAACAAAAGATAACGCCCATGCATATAAATATCATGTTGTAATCTGTATAACTGTAACAAAAGATAACGCCCATGCATATAATTCTCATGTTGTAATCTGTATAACTGTAACAAAAGATAATGCCCATGCATATAATTCTCATGTTGTAATCTGTATAACTGTAACAAAAGATAATGCCCATGCATATAATTCTCATGTTGTAATCTGTATAACTGTAACAAAAGATAACGCCCATGCTTATAATTCTCATGTTGTAATCTGTATAAATATAAGAAAAGATGACGCCCATGCATATAATTCTCATGTTGTAATCTGTATAACTGTAACAAAAGATAACACCCATGCATATAATTCTCATGTTGTAATCTGTATAACTGGAAAAAAAGATAACGCCCATGCATATAATTCTCATGTTGTAATCTGTATAACTGGAACAAAAGATAACGCCCATGCATATAATGCTCATGTTGTAATCTGTATAACTGGAACAAAAGATAATGCCCATGCATATAATTCTCAGGTTGTAATCTGTATAACTGTAACTAAAGATAATGCCCATGCATATAATTCTCATGTGGTAATCTGTATAACTGTAACAAAAGATAATGCCCATGCATATAATTCTCATGTTGTAAACTGTATAACTGTAACAAAAGATAATGCCCATGCATATAATTCTCATGTTGTAATCTGTATAACTGTAACAAAATATAATGCCCATGCATATAATTCTCATGTTGTAATCTGTATAACTGGAACAAAAGATAACGCCCATGCATATAATTCTCATGTTGTAATCTGTATAACTGGAACAAAAGATAACGCCCATGCATATAATTCTCATGTTGTAATCTGTATAACTGTAACAAAAGATAACGCCCATGCATATAATTCTCATGTTGTAATCTGTATAACTGTAACAAAAGATAACACCCATGCATATAATTCTCATGTTGTAATCTGTATAACTGGAACAAAAGATAACGCCCATGCATATAATTCTCATGTTGTAATCTGTATAACTGTAACAAAAGATAACACCCATGCATATAATTCTCATGTTGTAATCTGTATAACTGTAACAAAAGATAACACCCATGCATATAATTCTCATGTTGTAATCTGTATAACTGTAACAAAAGATAACGCCCATGCATATAATTCTCATGTTGTAATCTGTATAACTGTAACAAAAGATAATGCCCATGCATATAATTCTCATGTTGTAATCTGTATAACTGTAACAAAAGATAACGCCCATGCATATAATTCTCATGTTGTAATCTGTATAACTGTAACAAAAAAAAAAGAAAAAATTTT